>NW_027263870.1:0-96712 GCF_044049435.1 Aspergillus pseudodeflectus | reverse complement strand
CTAGGCCGGATTAGGGTTACGATCATAGGCAGGCTATGAGGAGCATAGACTGACTACGATGGGGCATACCCAGGACATGACCGGATCATAGCCAGGCTACGAGCCGAGCATAGTCAGGATATGATGGAACTTAGTATTTAAGCACACTCGTTAACACTTGTAATTAGTTCTAGCTACTGTCTGTTACTTTCGGAATCAAAGCTACCCTACCTTTCAGAAACCCAGTTACCTTCTTAGTTCGTTAAGAAGCAGTCTTCTCTATCGATATCAGAATACCTTAAGCCCTTCCAGGCCTAAGCAGGATTGGCAGGACTTATCTGACAGTATCTTATTAGTAGAAAGGGAATTAAAGGCATGAATACGCGACTATATACTATTAGTAAGAATAATATGTTTAAAATATAAAAATAATATACCTTAACCCCTAAGGGGATTATTTTATACCTAAATCCATCTATTAAATGCTTCCTTAGGATGATTGTAGACTCTAGTATTAGGCTTACTATAAGTGGCCTGTAGATAACTAGAGGATCAATAAGGTAGAGCTAATTTAAAATATCTTAAGTTAGACTTACCTGCCATGATATAGTGGATATAGAATAAAGCAAGATTTCTAATATTATTATTTAATTATTAGTAATTTAAGGTTACTTAGAAGTGCTTAAATCTTATGCTATTACCATTAACACTTGCCTCTTCTAATGGTAGCCGCTTATCATGGACAACGGGCTATGGAGGGTAGAAGTGGGAGTTAGGGGGTCTTAGAAGCGCCTGATAGCTGGTCTAGCCAGTTTTTAATGTCCTGAAAGGAAGATTCTGACATAAATATAAACAATATAAAGCGTTTGTTGTTGCAGTTTTGCGTTTGCCATTGCACTTGTCGCCGTGCCCATGACTTGCTCGAACAACCAGACCAGGGAGCCAAGATTCCTTTCCCTGGGCTATTCTTCTACACACCAAATATGCCAGCTATGATTCTATCAGATGTTTGCACCCTTCTTGGGCAGGTAAACGGCGCGACAGGAACTGCGATAGGCATTGTAGTTGACCCAACTGGTAAGCTCATTTCCCCCTCACACCAGCAAACGGACATAATTCTATCATCAGCCGAATTATTCGAGATTGGTAGCTTGTACACAACGTGTACTAAACCACCCGCGTGTGTGCTGTTCGAACATGTCAGACTTAGATCAACAACTTTCCCAGGCCTTCATCCATTCGCTATACCTGTTTTCCCAATCGAACGCTCTATTACCCTCAAGGGCTTCTCGGTGAGGCGGAAACAGGTCCTCATATGTCCAGCGTTTTGCCTCACGGACTACAAAGTGCAAGGTTCCACATTAGCGAAGGCGATTCGCGACCTCAAAGATAATCCCTCAACCCCGCGGCCTTGATCGCCATCGAAGATACTGCTCTTTATATGTTCAACTATCTCAAATTCAATCGCTCGGAGGTCCCCACCTCCTACAGAAGCTTGAAAAGAAAGGCCCCTGCTTTGCCCGGGCTATTTCCATGTTTTACCGACTCCGTACACATAAGATAACTATCTCATCTGCCGAATAACCAACCACAGGACTGCATGGATTCTTTGCTGCTCATGGGCCATAGAAAAGGATCAGCTCACTTGTTGTGTAAACTGACTCCGATGAGCGGGTGGCGTCGTTGAGAAAACCGCCACAAATTGGATGGACGATAGAGAATTATGGGAGTTGGGATGAGGATGGCAGGACATAACCGGACATCTTCATTATGAAATTTCGTGTGGATCCGCCCTGGTCAAAAGCCGGGCATGTCTCTGCTCAAGATCGTCAACACCGGTTCTACTTCAGTGAGTTCACTTTTCCTACCAGCAGCATCCATCGCGCCAGGACAGAAAGCCCAGCCTATTCCAAGATCCAATGGTCAAGGGAAGGAACGAGAATGACATGTGGAAAATAAATTGTTCCAGACAGCCGGTAAAACATGCCCGATCATGATGAACCGCCACGACCCTTGGCAATGCCCGGCCAAGATGGAGTGGGATCGTCAAAATTTCCATCGTTCGTCCAGTTATATGTAGCGTCTTCCGACTACGAGTGACAGATGTTTGTGCGCCTCAGTATACCATGGGGATGAATCTGTAGACTTTTGTTGACTACCTGTTCTGAAGATGATGGACTAGTCCATCAAGGCAGAACATCAGTTCCTTGGCGTCAGGACCTTGAAGCGCTGTAAACCAATCAGACGCAGCCAGAGTCACGCTGAAGGCTCCAGCCCTTCAGTGCTCGCAGCCATCAATGGCATTTCCCACCAAATTACAGAAACCCAACCAAGCGCGAGTAACGGCAGGAGGAACCATGACTCTCGTAAAAAAAAAGCCAAATGCCTCTTAATCTCATTAGTGACGCGCATGACTTGATTAACGAGATTCCCACTGTCCCTATCTACTATCTAGCGAAACCACAGCTGGGAAAACGGGCTCTGACGCAGGTGCCAGAGAAAGCTTACCCCGCCATTCGAACCCCTCTGGACTGTATTTCGAATCCGTTGCGTCCCGCACTTTCCATTTAAAATGATTCAGCAATTTATTCGTATCTAGACCCTAGCTAACTGATCAATCCTAAAATCAACCCTTTAGCTAGATCTTCGCAGTTCTGTAATCGCACTGCTTTACTGGACACCAACAAGAGGGGTGCTGGATCGGAATCCTTCTCCGGAGCTGCATTTCCGACTCCCGGTTGGTTTCAGCTGGCCTGTCGACCCCGCTTCCATTATACTCCATACGACTATTTTCTCTGGGAAAACGCGGTTATCAGATAGCATCGGCAACCCCGTGTTGCCCCCAAACCTTCCTGTTGATTCTGCTCTGCCTTGCCTTGGCGCTTGGTATAAATAAACCAGCAACCTCTGATCTCCGCGTGAAGAGAGAGAGAGAGAGAGAGGGAGAACCTCAAACTTTGGTTGTTACACCTTAGACCGTCTTTAATTCTTTTCACCCCTGGTAACAACATATACAACATAAATAAAATACCACTCGTCATGGCCCGTGTTGAGCAACTCGCGGGAACATTGCCCAGCATCGTCAGCGAAATGAGATCCCTCGTCAACAGCAGGCAAACCGCCGAGGAGGCGCGCGCGAACTGGGGCTGGAGGCATGGAGGGCCCAGGTTCGCTGATGAGATGACAAAGCTCAAGATGGAGCTAAAAGCGCAAGGCAAGCCGGTGAGTGAGTTCAGTTTCCGAGGTTCGATCGAGCTGAGATTTCCTGTTCTTGTTCCTGTTTTCGGCCGGGTGCTTTCTTTCGTCTTGTCTGATGCAGATATACTTATTTATTAGGTCACGACGTGCACCGCGTATCACGTCTTCAGGGAATCCAAGGTCAAGAACCCCACGGGCCGCATGATGGTGATTCCCATCGGTGGGACCATTACGTTCAAAAATGGCGGCCAGGTGCTCGCCCCCGGCAATTTTTATTACATTGATGACGAAAGAATCCTGCTTGGCCAGGATATGGATATAATTGTGGCCGCGCTGGAGAAGAAGAAATAGCGGCTAGTTGGCTGAAAGCGACACTCATTGTGCTTGTCAATGTAGTACAGATGTTTCATATATCGTCTACTGTTCTCTGATGTCGACTTACTCCGCCCCCTGAATTTGGCTTAGGGAGAGCGCTCTTAGTTGAAGTTTTTTCTTTCTTTCTTTTTTTTTTTTTTTTGGCCAGCACGAATGGGCGCGAGTTGCCCGGGCATCATTGTGTTCAAACGATTCACTGCCCGACCCGTAACCAGCAAAGAATCCATGCAGCCCTGTTGTTGCTTATTTGGCAGGTGATATAGTTATCTTATAAGTACGGAGTAGGTGAACATGGAAATAGCCTGGGCAAAGCAGAAGGACCCGCCGATCGTGGCTTCCACCATGTTCGATTTTCCTCGACCGTGAGATAGTGCCACTAATCCATTTTGGGAAGTTAACCTGGGGCTCAAGTTTAGGGTCATCGCAGAACTCGAACGCGGCAAAAAAAGAACTACAACTTTGGATTTGACGATAAATCCCCGGTGCAG
The DNA here is from genome assembly GCF_044049435.1 of Aspergillus pseudodeflectus. Lineage (NCBI taxonomy): Eukaryota > Fungi > Ascomycota > Eurotiomycetes > Eurotiales > Aspergillaceae > Aspergillus > Aspergillus pseudodeflectus. Next base: position 92,672 of record NW_027263870.1, on the reverse strand, counting down.
GAAGACTGAGGCTTACTATGCCCATCCAGCAGCTTCTGCTCGTCCTATTGCTTTCCAGTATATTACGCAATAATGCGGTATAATTCCTGCAGGGAGAGGTGATGTATCCAAGTCCCTCCCGTCCAGTGATGGAAGCAAGATATACATAATGACCATCGTCATCATCGCGGCCGAATAGCAGGGTGCGTGCTACACCCTTCTCCTCGATTCAATACCTAGAGAGCGAAATCACATCTCATTAACTTGCATACTGGTTCTAATTTATCTTATAATACTCTATTAAGTCGGTGTTTAGTGCCTGATATGATATATACGCGGATGACTTTGCTTGGCTGGTTAATTGGCCAATGCAGGTGGGTGTATTTTGTAGCTCTTCGCAGGGGAAGATAAGGGATAGAAATAATCCATCCCTGTATTTGCTGGAGTGGCTGTGGTTGCGAAGGGCCGGCCACCAAACCACCCACCTGAGGCCGCGGCCGTGCCATCATTGGAACTGTGAATCAACCAGTAAGCTATAGCCCAATAGTTAAGTCACTGCATCATAATACCTTGACTGAAATAGGTTGGTGGGATTGCAAACCCCGGGGGAGGTGGCACAGAGGATATCATCGTGAGTCTCAGATGGGAAACTGGATAGAATGAGGAATGACATCTGCCATTAGGCTCAACCGGGCCGCTACTGGAATACATTCAACCCCTGATCCTCAGCTCTCCCTGATCAGGCTAGTGTATGCGTGCACCACTAGATGCTGGTCTAAATTACGGTTTTCTTCATTGCAGACATGCAAACGAGCAACCCCTATATTATAATCCAGAGCTAATATATTTTTTAAAGTAATCCTAGAAAATATAGGATATATATATAAATACCCTCCACTTTAAATCTAATTTATAACTGTGGCTATATTACTATGAATAATTAGGTAATTATTTTAAAACTTATAGGTAAAACTTATAGCCCTATGTTAGACACCGTACTGCGCACCAGAATAACTTGTGCGTTGCTGGCCTTCCCGCAGTGAAGAGCAGCGATTAGTTCACCAACAATAGAGACTCATCGTTTTAACCCTCTGACTCCGCTTCATATATATCTATCCCGCAGCTATCATATAGTGCGGTTCACAGTTCTAATCGCTCTATCTCCCTCCTTACAGTGATCGCGACCTCGCGATTGACTCTTTGCAAGCAGAGGGTAGAGTCGGCTAACTCGAAGGTCCCTTTGAACTCGAGCAAATCGTCATATAGGATCATCATGTTAACTTGCTTCTGCCGTTTTCTGCCAGTCTAATTTACTAGATGACATCTCTCGCAATTTCTCGAACGTACCCTGGACCCCCTGAGTTTCTATGTGGTAATCACGAGTCGGCCCTCATGAACTCCTAAACCCTCTCTAGGCCTTCCAATACCTTTCCAGCATCCCCTTCACCGTCAGCGGCTTGATCTCCGGAAATCTCTCATTCAATGACCCTGCTTGGCAGATTCGAGAGCTTCCATTGGCGGTAAACAGCTCGAAGATAGACATGAACCACTGAAAGGCCTTCTTGGGGAAGTGATCATATAGCGCAACGTGGTTGGGCAACTCGGTGATCTCGAACTGCTTCAATTTCTCGATGGAGTCGTAGTGGGTCTCGAACTTAGATCCTAACGCAGTCTTAGCACATGGTTTACACTCCCATCAATTGTAGGATGTGTGATGCATACCAGTAGTTTCCTCCGCCAACTTCACAAATTCGTGCCAGGTAACCGCATCACCAACAATGCGACTTTCCTCCTCCCACTTCTCCAGATCCAGCGCGGCAACGACAAATCGAGCAAGATCAAACGTGTAGGTAAATGTCACGGGCACATCCCCCGTCCCCGGAATTGCAGCAATCCTATTTGCGATATCAATCGCGAACACATTGGGTTTCAGATACGATTTCATAGACGGGCCACCGAAATAGTCGAGGAAGATCCCGTTGTGGAAAACCGTCCATTCTAAATTAGACGCCTCGAGGGTCTCCATTGCGGCGAAGTAGTCCTTTAACTGGGGGAGGACTTGTAGCGCTCTGAATCTAACATCAGCACCGATAATTTCGCATTCAGGCTGCTAATGAGTCATACGTCCGCGGATATGGGATGGCATATGCACTCGGGACAAAGCGCTTCGTCTCCTTCGAGCGTATAGCAGCTTCAATCAAATTCTTCTGCGACTTTGCGAGCGAGTCGCCTTCCACAGAGAAGGCGGAGATAACGGTATGGATCTTGTGAATTTCGAGAACGGTGATGAGGCTGCAAATGTCGCTGTAGTCGACTGTAACTGTCTGGGTCTCCTTTGATGGCTGCGACTGGTTTTTAGTATCTGGAACTGGGAGGGCTAAAGAATGTAGCAGTCTGCTAGGTACCTTCCGCGAAAGCACGAATGCTTGATGGTGAGAGGATCCGAGGACCTCGACGATCGTTTGACCGACGCCGCCGGTGCCGCCGGCTACTGCGACGTTTACCATGCTGTTCTTAAGAATGAAATTTTTTGAAGGTTTGAATGTGGTGGAGAAGACATTTGGTTCAAGCCAGCTTTAAATAGTCCGAGGTTCCATAGTTTCAATTTCTCTAGGACGCATTAATCTCATAGAGATGGATAGGAACCCGCCCAGTGCCCGCGGCATCCGGCACACTGTGGAGACTTAGGTTTGCAGGCCCACCTGCGAAACTAAATGCTGACACCCGCATGACAGGTGGAGAGCAATCCAGCGCGGGGTTGTATACATCGCTCGGGGCGGTCGTAGTTCGGTTGGCGGATCAGTGAGTTGCGCTGAGTCCGTCACGTTCCGGCCATCGGCACTCTCGTATACCTCGAGCAGGTGCTCTTGCACTGATGCCGGGAAGCGCTCGATGTACTGTGCAATCTGGTTCGGGCTCTGGGCGTGATAGGCAATTACCTGCCCTGCACCGCCGAAGGACTTCAGGATTCCATCGTCTCCCAGGTGGACGAATTATTCTCCAGTTTGGTCGTGCGGGAGGGTTGATACCAGCTCCCAGACGTCCGTAACTTCCTGGACCGTGAGTGAGCCTTGTTCAGGAAAGGATTTTCTGCGGGAGGTCAAACGCACATTGGAAGTGGCACATGTTACCGCGAGCAATAGGGTTGTGGGTAGGAAGATCGGAATTCTCATGTTGTAAACAGAGGAAAAGAATCATTTGATATCGTCAATACTTGGCAGGTGTTTTCGGGGATGCTGAGGGATTGAAGGGAAGAGATTAGCTGATGTTGGGAGGGGGACAGCGAGCGATATTTATGGGCAATTCCCAAAGACATACCCCGTCGCACCGCATGAGCTGCCCAAGACATAAGAAAGAAACCTTGCCCGGGCTTCCAAGGATGTTTGTCCAGCCCCAGACACTTACTAAAGCCAACACGAAGTGTGGAGGATGATTCGATGTACGTAGAAAAGAGTAAGAAGTTTAAGGAGAAAAGTCCAAAGTCTTAGAAAGTGGGTGATGGCTGACAGGAGTGAGGCTAGAATGCTCATGTCAGAGAACACGGGCATTGTCAGCCAATGAATCCACTGCGCCGCAGCTAGCACTGTGACAGTTGCTGAGGAACGATGGAGGGCTGCAACGGAATCACCGGTTGCTCCATGAGAGCCCTTCCTATTCGTTATGTCTCAAGCGAAAATTGATTAATGACGCAGGTGGGTTGGCAGTGACTCAGTCCGTGGGATCAACGCTGCGCTGCGTAATGGCGGAATTAATTGATGTCTTTACGACTTGGATAATCGCTATCAGGTCTTAGAAGCTGAATGTAAGCTGGCCAGAATTTGACTGAGCGCAGGTGATACCAGGGGTGTGGATAATGTTTGACTCTGTTCTGAGCTTATCTAAACTGCTACGCCCTCGACAGAACGGACTATAAAGCCAAGTATTGAAGACATGTGATAGAGCTACTCTGGCAAATCCGGTACTCCTCCACATCCAAACCACTGCATCAAGATTTCTGTAGCTCTGTGTTAACACTATTACAAACTCATGGTAGAGGGCGTCCATACTGGGCAGGATGGGTACTTGTAAGTCCCAGTAGGGTTGCACTCGCCATCCGAACCTACAATCCAGCATCCTATATGTGCCAGCCATATGAGCATGAATTGAAAAGAGTGGCCATGGTGTACATTGGTACATACCGGTCTTGGCAGGCGCAGAAATTGCCAATGCCGCTATGAGGGTCCGCTCTGTGTGTGTGGGCGCTTAGCATCCATGCAGGTGAAAGACACAGGTTACGTCCTTACTCGTTCTCACAGGGCTGACGACCCCTTGCAAGCACATGGCCAGCCAGAAAGGATAGCATGAAGAGGAGGTGCACTCTCATTATTGTTATTGTTGCGTGAGGACCTTGAAGAAAAGGGGTAATGTTTGGTAGGCGTTCAGTTAACAATGGCGACTGGGAAAGGATGCCGAGTAAGAGCGTGGAAAAGACTCCTGGGTGCCTCTTATAGCTTGTCCTCGTCAGGTGGCAGCACACGGCAATCTCAGCGGCGCAGGTCCTCGTAAAGACCAAGCACCAACGCAAGTGACTGCCTCGTTGTGTCTCAGGTGTGATGCATTTTGATCGCTGGACCATGCCCATTTGCGCTAATGCAATAAGCACTAAACCCTGCTCTTAAGCCCTTCTAGGCCTGTGGCTTATCGGATAGGGCGGCAAGTTTTCTACAGAATGCTTGACCTCGGCCCTAAGGTTGCTTACGGGTGGTGTTTAAGCGCCGTCTCAAGGCTTGTTAAAAGGGCGCATCCCTGCTAGAGTTACATGGGATCTCTGTGCCTCAGCCAACACCTTGCTACCCCGCCCCGGTGTCCGCACTCTCAATCGCCGACAGAACAATCCAGTTCCTGTTGGCCTCTGCGAATATTTCTCACTCTTGGTCAAAGGTCCGCTGAAATGGTACTCATCTCCTACCCTTGACGTTCGTTCCTCTCTTCAGCTTTACTTACGCATACATTGACCCCAGTCCAACCCACAGCATCCAGCCACGGCAGCCGGAGAGCGCGCCTGCTTGGCCGAAGGCAAATCCGCCCTATTCCGTGCCCTGGACTCTCTCCCAGGAGATACCTCTGGGTCTGGCTTCTCGCACCTGGGTACAGACGGCGTGTGGCGGAACTATGACGGGAACCGAAAAGTCATCAGCTATCGACCTCTATCCCCCGAAGAGATTGCAGAAGTGCTTGCCATGTATCCAGCTTGGATGCGCGAAATGCTGGAGAGTCAGCTCGAGGGTGTTGATGGGAGGTCTGTTACGGATGTTGAACAGTTGATGAATCCTGCCAGTGAGGTCGGACCGAACTTTGAGGATGATGGGAACGAGGATGGGAATGACAAGATAAATGGCGGCCGATTTTGAGAGCAATGAGCAGCGAAGTGTTTCCAGAGGCTGGCGCCGGTGTCCAACTACTTTCCTTTCATGGTCCTCCGAATTAATCCATGATGCCTCGGTTGTGGTTCGCCACGATGTCGATGGTAGATTAGGCCGCAATTGGCGATTATAGGGTGGTACCTAGCAGCGAGGACAACCTTGTCGCTTAGTGAAGGCACAAAGTCTTTCTTCCGTTCTTGGGGCAATCAGGACTTTATGATTTACCGTAGAAGCCACCCAGGCAGGCAAAAATGCCAACATTCGTGGAAACCTTGACGCTGTCCAAATCATTCACGCGACAGGGGTGTTCTGGCAGGGAGGCCGGACGAGAGTGCTCCCTGGCACAGGTACCTACTGATGTTTCAACTCACGGCAGAGATGTCACAGACACCGTTAATTCAGATTTAGAGCTATCAAAAACGGCAGAGCACAGGAAGGTGGGACCAGTTAGTGGAATCAAATCCGTAGGCGTGGTACAGCAGATCTCCGTCGCTCAGGGTCCTCCTCTACTATGGGCCTCTTCACAGCCGAGCCCAGGAGTACCTAAAGAGTGACCTGGATGTGGACAACCATGGGTCGTAAGGTAATCAACGGAAGAGCACGATAAAAGGGCCTGTGCCTCCACTGTATATTCATGTGTAATTTAGTAGATTAACAGCTCATGGAGGCTAGTAGGCTAACTAGATCAGCTGCTATCATCAAAGGTATAGCCGAGCCATGAGGTACGGCACTAAATTGGCAGTCGTGGCCCGGGTCTCTATTACTTATGGTGGAAACGGGTCACCCAGCCAGGTCTAGATTGAGCTTCCGACACAAGTGACTAGGAAGAAATTCCAAACTTTGCAGGTCCAGACCTGTATACACCAGTTCCTTGGTCTGCAAGACCCTATATCAACTCCCAAGATAGGCAAACCTGCGCTGCTTCAAAAAAGACCGAATTTCGGGGGAACCTTCGTGTCAGGGCTTCAAAGTTATCACTCGCATCAACAATCATGGCAGATGACAAGACTCTCAGTGAAAAAATCATTGATTCAACTGCCGCACTGAAGCATTGGGAGGAGATGGCCCCCGTGGTGGATAAGGTGACCAGGGCTGTCAATGAGTACAGGGAACTGATTGACAATGGTTGGCATCATCTGGGACATCTACTCGAGCATGGAGAAAACCAAACAGGACGCGGCCCGGCAGCAAGCCATGGTCAACCAAATCATTCAAGCTGGTACGTAACGGGGTGTGATTATTCAATATCAGGCACTGAATTAAACAGCCTACTACTTGACCTGATTATGACAAGCGCGAAGACTGAAATAACTCGCCACAAGGATGAAATAGAAACCCGGAACGCGGTTGCGGCAGCGGAGACCATGCTGGAGGGCTTTAGTCACAACTTTATCCCATATGTCAAGACAGACGCACTCACGGAGAAAAACATGAAGAAGCTTCACAGCCTTATTAGCAATGCGCGTGCGGCCATGGTCAAGCTGTACAAGCTTATTCCAGATCGCGCTGCTAGTGGCGACGGCGCCGACGTCCTAATACTATATCACAATCTGCTGACCGTAGTGCAATGCAAGCTCACGATGGACAAGCTGCAATAAGGCCAAGACATGCAGTCATCATGGAGGCCAAATTTGAGATGACTCGCCTCCTGAGGATTATTGGTGATTTTAACCAAGGGTTCTAGAACATGAGCAACCACTCCCCCCAGCCGCTCCGAGATGCTGACTAAGAAATAAAATAATGGTCTTCCACTCGTTGCCGCCTCCCCCTTCTCAGCTGTGCCTGGCAATGTTTCGTGCAAAATAGGCCTCTGTGCTCTTCAAGATGTGGTTCCTTTATAAATTAATACTCTCTCCCTTTCACTTTCTTTTATCCTCACTTAGTACTTTCCTAACAACCCTTTTCATTCGTCCGAGTCGCCAAAAGGATGTCAAAGAGCGAACCAACCTTGAAGCAGCAAAGGGCACAGTAAGTTTCTTCTAAACCATATTTCCCATCTCTAACAATGTACATGTAGCTGCCTACGCAGGAGAGAAGCAACGCGACTTCTAAATATCCTGATGATATTACATACATCTGCATTTCCAGCACAGCCAAGGCTCCCGAACCGCGACATGGCCAGGTCGTCTATGTTTCCAAGGGTGAAATGCTCGCTTGGGGCGGCACAGCCATCCTGGAGCGATTACCGTCTGGCGCGGTGGTGAAAACACCCATCCCGAATCCATATTGCCCCCCAGAAGAGAGGGACCATCGTCGGAATATGCGGCTCGAGGCTGAAATCTATGCATTAATCGGGGATCACGCACGGATACCCAGAATAATCAACTGGGACAATGAAGCCTGCTGTCTCACGATGGAATACCTGGAGAACGGTAATCTAAAGGACTACGTTTATCAGAATAATCAGAATATAGCCCTGCAACGTCGGATTCAGTGGTGTTTACAGGCTGCTGAGGGTCTGAGTGTTCTGCATGGGCATAATATTATCCACTGCGATCTATCACCAAGGAACTTTCTTCTTGACTCGGATCTCAATGTCCGTATTGCGGATTTTGGCGGCGCGTCTCTATCTGGTTCTGATCCTTCTGCTACACCAGCAACGAGATTTCGACACCCTGGCTATGATTTCAACGCTGCGCCACTTTTCCAAGATGATCTTTTTGGTCTTGGATCTCTTATTTATTTTATAATGACCGGCCATTATCCATACGAGGACCTGCCGAGCGATACGGTTGAACACCTCTACAAGGTACACAATTTTCCTGACGTCTCTTCAATTATTGGTGGCAATATCATTACCCAATGTTGGCTGCGACAAGCTGCGTCTGCCCAGTCCATTTACAGCTCCCTTGCCGCTATTGAACGAGACAAATCCTCCAAGCCCTGATAACCAAGACTGTCGACCCCTTTAACGTTCATTATGTTCCGCAAAGCCCTCGTCCCTGTAATTTGGGTACTCGCTTCTGGTGATCGTTTCACCAAGATTTTCTTCCTTTGGGTCGGAGCATTGTTGCCCAGTCGCCAAATAAGAGGAGCATCCCGTCGTGACGAGGATACGCCTGACCCTTATGCAGGATGGAGGACACTTTGTGTAACGTGTTGTGGTCAAGCCTGGATACCAGCGCCTTCAGCGCAACTTTGATTGGTTTACATACCCTGATTACTTGCTTCAGCGCTACAGCCTCTCTCGCCGCTGTGACGCACGATCTGCATCTCACTGACATGTGGTTGGATGTTGGCCGAAGCATCATCGCTCACAGGAGTTACCCAGTGCCCTTAAGAGCGGGTCAAAGCTATATAGACATGACCACTGAAAAGTACAAAGTTTCCTAGGTTCATTTCGCCGGATGGAAACTGGAGCCAACCTGGACCCCTTCTAATAGCCAAGCATCGATTGCTTTATAGCTTATGTTGGAACTTCTGGGCACCAAACACGCCCGATTCTGAGTGACACCAACGCCTCTCTTTGCAACTGATTGGTCAGCGGAGAGAACAGAGAAGCAAATTTGTAGGAATGGTTCGTTTCCTGAAAGCAAGGCATGATTATGCAAAATTGGGCTTAGTGCCGCAGCTGCCGCAGCATCCACCAAATGCACTCATAGCACCTAAAGAATCATCGCAGTTTTCCCCGAAGAAAAGCTTTTGTCTGATGCTGATATAATTCCTGTATACAGGTACCGGCTTTTGGCGCAGGGGTGGAGGCTAGTATTTTTGACCACTATACATGGTACTGCCTACCTTTCGTGCCTAATCGTATTTTCAATCTGGTTAGTCTGTTAGTCTGTCTGGTGTTGTCACCTGCTGACCATTGCATCCTTCCCTTCTCCATCCTCCATTTCTAACACTCAGTTGACGACATCTCTATCCATTGACGAAATGGCCGACGAGGGAATCGTGCTCCCGAACATCGCCAAGACTAAAATATTAACCAATATCCTCAGCGACCCTAGCAGATTGGTCAAGGTCGTCCAAGTAAGAGAGCGCTTCATGGTTAAAGTTGGCGCCTCCATCCAGCCGCTAGAAGCGGAAAACATGGAGTTCATGGCTACCCCCGGTAACATCCCTATCCCAAAGGTTTATAATTATTTTGTTAATCCCAAAACTTAGAAACAATACATTATCATGGATTATATCCCTGGTACTAATTTATAAAAGTTAGCGCCATTTCTTCCAGAAGACCAGAACAAGATAGTTAGTAAATATATTAGAGAGGCACTTAATAAACTGCGACATATCCCCTCCCAAGGGTATTTTGGGAACTGGAACCACACGCCTTACTACAAGGGCATTCTCTCTACCCTTAATCACGACCTGAGCATATCTGGTCCCTTCAACAACAAGGAGCTATTGTACCAAGCCCTCCTAAAATGCCTAGGGCAAAAGGAGTCGCCGCATTACGTCCGGCTGCTTCGTGAACCGATCCGACGTACACTCAGGGGCCACAAAGCTATCTTTACCCATGCAGATCTCCAGCCGAAGAACGTGATGGTTGAATAGAAGGGGGTGGATGCAGAAGGGAGTCTAGATTATTGGATAATACTACTTGACTGGAATCTGGCTGGCTGGTATCCCGAGTCCTAGACTATTATAATTTGATGGTCTACTGCCAGAGAAAACCCGACTGGCTTGAACTAGTCCCGGATATCTTCAATGAGTATCCTGTGGAATACCTCATGATGCGAATCTTCTACATATCAATGTTTTACTGAAGGCATGTCCAATATTTAATAATCAACTGAAAGTAAACAGAAAAAACTAGAAACAACAATCTCAACCGCACCTACTACAGAGATTTTGACAGAGACAAGGTAGCAGGTGGGGCTCTGCGGTCAAGCTCGCTTCACTCATGTGCGAACGCAACGCAAGCATCCGAGTCTTTGGTTTCATCTTTCCATTTCCCCGCAGTGGTGGTGGTCTCTCGAGTGCGAGGCATTGTGGCAAGACTTGTCGACACCCTGTTCGAGCCCCGAGCCTGTACGCGTCCACTAGAAGAGGGGTGCCAGCGGCCTGTGAATCCACCAGCCAACTCAATGCAAAAAACTCATAACCAGGCACATTACTAGCTCGGACAACTGTGTGTTGAGCGTCAGCGGCCCTTGTACAAGGCCGGATAGAGCGTACTGACGATGATTGGACAGATGAAATGTATCAGTTGATCTGGCAGAAGGATGAGGATAGTGAGTCGAGACCAAGCGAGTGGTTGCAGAGGTGAGACGGCAGAGTTTAGATTCGCATTGGGTGGATGCTCCTTGTCTGCTCGCAGTCTGACGGCCAGCAAGTCCTCCCCTTCTCAGAGCTCACTCCATACACACGAGAGGCGTTGTATATATTGATCAACAACCTGTTCCCGCTGGGCTTTGCGCTCGACCCTGCTACATCCCCTGGATAAGACGCAGTTTTCTCTCCTCGTCGTCCACAAAGGATATGGCCCACTATCGCTCCATGGCGCGCAAGTTCTGATCCGTATTGCGGATCCAATCCGTTTCTCACCACTCTTCATAGAAGCCGAGGCTTCTACCACGACTCATCCTGCCTACGTAGAGAAAGTCGGCTAGCGTGTAGCCCTATCCACACGCCCATAGGTATCCGAGCCGAGTATACTAACAGGAAACCAAAGCCCCAGCCGCCCTGGATTATTCTTGGGACATTCGGCGAGTAAATGAGAGGAACAGGCTCGGATACGGCATACATCACGCTTCCGCGTTCATCCGCGATCACACCCTGTTTAACGAGACCCCATCAGCACTCTCCTCTCCTCGTAAAGTCACCACCACGTAATACAGCGAGAACGGCCCAAATATCATATCGATCAGCTCCCGTCGGAGGCGCGCCTGGGAGGAGCCATAGCAGAGGCGGAGCGGCCCGTACGATACGGCCTTGCCGGATCTTCAGGAAGGTAGGACGCTCGTTGAAGATGAATCGAGCGGCGCATACAGGCTTAGCTAGCCCCCTAGCCGCATACAGGTATCTATGCAGATGCATAGGTCCATGGCGGAGTGTGCGAGCGTCCTCCGTCCCCACTGAAAACCTCTTGCTAGCCTTGGCAGACTTTGATTCTGCACAAATAGAACGATTTGTCACTCCGGTTTTCAGGCAATCATCCTGCATGATGTTAGCACTTGCCCGAGTGCAAAAGAGCGTGGAATGGGGCAGAGTGCACAATCCATCACCTTGAACTCATCGATGAGCTTTTCAGTGCCTTCCTTCGTTTTGTGTGGAAGCTCCCGTTCCAGCTCCAGACAGGCTGCCCCGTAGAGATTCTAGAAACCGGGATTCTTAAAATCCACACTGGTCGCTATTTTAAACTTGAATAACTTAGTTTAAACCCGATCAAGGGCCCTGCATTGCCTTGGGGTACGAACCCTTCAACTTGAAGTAAGAAATCAATAGCTCTCTGCGTAATGGCGGAAATAGGTAAGGAGAGTAGAATAGAAAAACAGGAGAAACATAAGAAAAGAGGATAGGTAAGAAAATAATAGGAGGGGGAAGATAGAAGAGAGGGGTAAAGTTATTTCTAAAAGTATTTAAAGAGCTTAGTTAAGCTATAGGCTTAAACCTTGCTTGGAGAAGCTCTTTAATAAAGACACTTAAATACTACAAGAGGGAGGTAGATATAAGAGAAGGGTATATAGGAACAAAGAAAAGGGTTAGGAGCTCCTATAGGCTTAAAGAGCTACAGCAAAAGAGGGGAAAGTTAGGAGAGAAGAGGGGAGGTTGTTAGCCTCACCCATTGCGGCGCTTTTGCAAGGGACCCCGCCAGGGTAAAGGGGGGGAGTACCCACTGCCTTGTCTGCGAAACTTGACCAAGCGGTATCCTCGGCGTCAGACGCTTGAGGCCTCCTTGGTGCATGACTCGGGGACTTGAATGAACTGCGGCGGGGCCGGTGGCCTTGATCGAAGAATTGCAAATGGTAAAGGGGGTCTTTGTGTTCTCGACGTAACTTGCAGCGTCTACAGGCGGTGCTTGTTTGAGTTTCTGAAGACAGTCATGACACGGGTCGACAAGCAACTCCGCCAGCGCTTCCAGTTGGTTTCCATCAGACACGGCGGCTGATCTAGCTTTGTCTCGACGAAGATGCAATACTTGTACACCAACATCATAATATCAGTTACATGGACGACGCCATCACCATCACGAGACTAGGCGTCAGCAACACCATCGCGGTCAGGAGACAAATCCTCGCCACAACCAGTGTCGTCAGATGTGTCGAAGCACCTTACAGCGAGGCGCGCGTTTCTTTTTGCCTCTTCAAGTTAGGGACAGTGGCGTATCAACCGTGCTTCGTTTTTGAGCTCCATTGGCCTCCTCCTATGGAATATCCAGCCACAAAGACATGGAACCCCTGCGCATTCCCATTGTGCAGCAAGAGCCTCATGCCGTGTTGGTAATGCATTGCAACATACCTAGGCCAAGATAGGCGTATAGATAAGGTTTCTCTCGTTCAGCCAGTTCCTACTCCCTGGCCGGATACTGCCGCATCAAGAACGCATCCAATGTGGAAAAGTTGTTCAACGTTGTTGGGTTCATAATTCTTCACTTGAGTCCATGCATAAGGCAGACAGAAGAGGACCTTTGGGAGAATTGGATTGTCGACGGTCTTACGGGTCTCAGGCATACTGATCGTGAACTTTTCGACTGCGGAGAGGATCAGGGTGATGTGCATTTGGAGACAGTGAGGGTGGAGAGAAGCATATATGCCGATGCCGATGCTCAACATGTCGTACCCACACCCTGTTTCCACACTGACGAGCAGTTCGACCGTGTGCAGACAAGTGCCCAGCTATCCAGTGGGCCATCAGACAGGGGGTCGTTTTGGAGAAATCGTCGTGCGCATTGGCACATCTGCCGATCATGATTCAGATAAAGGTGGCGATGGCAGAAATACAGCGGACAACCACGGCCCCTGACCGCGTAAATGCTACAGGGCCACGGAGGTGTCCAGCGTAGTGTAGGTATCCGTCCCTTCGATCCCTCTTCAGACCCACGAGCATGACTAGCCCGTGATTGGCGTAGATGGATCTCTTCTGCTTCTCTCTCCGACTTGATTCACCTTCGAATGGCCGAGAGTACTATGCCACCTGGCAGGATTTCCCTGTTCCCTCATCGTATTCCCAGTAACCCAACCCCACCTGCCAAGGTAGAACATGAGCTCTTTTGCCCTCGCACGAGGAAGACATCCTCACGTTCGTGCGTCCCGCCAACTTGATAAGAGCAAGCGGCAGCGCCAGAATGACCGCCCCTCCGACATGGATTGCCGCCATTGCCACAAGCGTGGAGGTTTTGTTTTTGCCAGTACCTGGATATCCCTCCACAATTAGATGCATTCCTGGGAAGTTATCAATGGCAGCGATACACCTTTTCTGCAAGCCGGACCAATTGCGAATGGCAAGAGTCTGGTTGACTGTGCGTTGCATGAAATCTCGGGAACTTGGAGCCCTGGGGTCAATCACATGTCTGCATGGGAGTTCTCGTCTTCCGTCTTCGAGCAGAGGTGTAGTGTGGGCAACATGCGCTTTGCATGCCGCCGTCGTCCTATCATCGTGGCAACCTGATCGGCTTGCTACATGCTGACGCACGAGGCCACTATTTCATGCGATATGCGCTGGGGCAGAGCCGGGGACAGGTTGCGCTTCGTCGTCGGCAGAATGAGTCTGACACTGGACCTCCGCCTCGTTACCGGCATGCGTGGTCTTGCTCTGCTTGCTTGGCTTTCTCAAGGTGTCCTCATCACCCTGGGCCTCCTCGCGTGGGCGATGTAGCCGAGGCATGGGGCAATTGGCCGAAAGGTCGGAAGGGGTCTCTTACGGCCCCTATTATCTGCTTCTCTAGCCTGCGCTCTTCAGTGCTAGGCAAAAATGGATAACTCAGAAGGTGGTAAGGATGGCCTACAACCCATTCGGACAGATTTAGTTTTGGAACTATCGCAGTCCATTCGAAACCGGGGCCATCGTTTCACGCACCAAAGGTGGGGCTAGAGCGATCATTGGATGGACGAAAAAGATGTTACGGGTTTGTTTCCACTGTCCTTTTCTTTTGTGGGGTGCTGAGGAAGGCTGACTGAGCATTTTGAACGGACAGACTATGATCCTGCCATTGGCCCCTTTGTCATGGACATTACAGAAACATACAATGGACGGAGTACAGACTATCGAATCATAGGACACCTGTATATACTAGTACAGTACTAAGGATTGCTCAAAGGGATAAATGGATTGGATGATGCTTATGACACAAAATTGGAGCGCTGTTGAAAGCGTCTCATTGCTTAAGGGCCTGGTTCAGCGTGTTACGACGCTGGTATTCAGAGGAATGCCTCTCGGACATACAAAACCAGTGCGGGATTGAGTCCATGAATTCTCCAGTTAGCGGCAAAATATCACGGCCCAGTTCGACAATCTGAGTTGGGATTCCACTGGTCCTTCACAGTTTCTACAGTGATCTGGTTATAAGATTGCCGAGTACTCGGAGGTTGGAAATTTACCTGTGACCCCTATCCGGCGAATTCGATCTGTCTCGTGCCGCTTGCATCCAATGTCCACCTTTCCTCGTTCAGCCTCGTCACCGCCATTCGAAGCATATTCATATGCACTTCAAGTGGCGTATCATCAATCCAAAATGCTTGGTGAGCATGTAAGTCCCTAAATCCCTCCATATCGTATTGGATCTGGTATAAGGTGACCAAAACAAGCTTCACAACACTCAGAGCGTGCTCATAATACTGGGTAATATCACCGAGGAGAGTCGAATGGTTCCTGAATGCTTCCATAACCCGGCCCTCTTCACCTCTCACTTTGTTCCATAACCTGACGAGGGGGAAGCTTTGCAGCTCCGACGGGACCTGCCCCTTGCCAGTGCAATTTTCTTCCTTGACAAGGTCTTTTATTGATAGGAGAGTGTTTTCCACCTGTCCGAGGTCTTGGGCCAGAGACTCAGTATGGGTGATGAGATGAGGAAGGCTCTTAACAGTAGAGCTAGTTACAGCAATGAATGTTTTCTTCAAATCAGCCTCGTCCGCAGCGAGCATGGTTCCATTGTGGAAAACACATAATGGATCGACCACAGCAAGCGTCGTTAGGAGAATTGAGTTACGCGAAGCTTGGATGGAGCCAAGTCTCTTTATTGCATAGTAATCACTAGCAATGATAACATCGAGTACTGAGCTGACTTTTGCGCTGAGTTGGGAGAGCTTCCTGTCGGCTGAGAGTCAGTCGCTGTGTCTCGTCCATATAGACCCGCAATCCATGTAAAGGAAAATTACCTGGGCAAGGGCTTTGTTTTGCTTAAAAGCAATTCCAGCTGGTGTGACATGATCTCTTTGTTATCCAAATTACTAGTCCTCGCTCTCGCTGTGAGGTCCCTCAGAGCATGCTCGTTGCTCTTCATACAGAGCGCTAGGCCTGCACCTTCTCCTGCGTAGGTGGCAACTATACCGAGTTGCCCTTGCGCCTCCGCTGTTTTGGAGAAGCCAATCACCTGTGGTTCAGGGCCTTCATTGGGAATGCAGTATTCTCCGAACACAAAAGCCAGTTGTCGTTGATTGCAGACCACCTCTCTAAATCTGTAATCTAAACACGAAATGGCCCATCCAGTTAGGTATATACTGAGGTAGGCCACAAGTATATACTGAAAAGGGTAATGAATAATGGAAAAGGTCCAGCGGAGGACGTTGGAGATGGATTCAAGCAGACCAATGGATGCATCAGTTGGCATTGACGTAATTCCTGATGGGATCCTCGGTCTCGACTTGCGAACGGTTACTTTTTCATCTCCGTTCTGAACCTCAGTCTCACCATGGATATTATCAGCATCCACAAAGTTACTTTCCTGATGGTCACGGATACCACTATGATTTGTGATGCGTGTTGTTGGACCATCGAAAGTCCGTAAGAGGTTAGTCTCAAGCATAAATCCATCTGACATTAGCCATGATTGGCACTCAGTGAGGCAGCTTAGCGCGACCAAGCCGGCATTGGTTCCAAGACTACCGGCGAGTGGGATTTTGCTGCAGAATGTCGAAAGAGGCCATATGTGGTTCAGGATAGCCTCTTTCTGGTCGTCGTAGCCCTTTTTGCCGAAGACGTTTCTCATATAAAGGAGATTGGTCTTCGCCTTTGCTTTGGAAGGGGCAAAAGAGGGGAAGGATTTGGCGGCACCATCCAGGCATGCGGATATGGCTCTTGATGCCTTTTCTTTTGTGGTGTGGCTACCGGACATTCGAGAATTTTGCCAGTTCTCCGTTTCAAGTCCCAGATTTTTGAAGTATTCCACGAAATCATCATTGCTGGAGGACTTAGGCGACATCTTTCCAGGTCGTCTTTTGTTGACATTGGACATGGCGTTACTTTTGTTCAAGACCTCTGAATATTGATTGGTGTTGCTTCACAGTTATAGCGGGAGGATGAGACGAAAGGTAATAATGGGAAGCGCTTAAGGTCAACCAGTCGGCAGGGCAACAAGGTGATCAAATACTTGGGCGGCCGCATCTTGTGGCGAATTTCAGTCAAAATCTGCTCCTTGAAATTCACATGCGATTAAAGGATTCTGGAAAGAAATCGGAAGACGAGCGGAGAAGATGAACTCTATGTCAATGCGGGGTTACTCGAGAGATCTCTTGATTAACGCCTGTTGTCTGGAACGTATTAGGGCGCGGCGAGCTGACTGAGCATCCAGATTGGCTGCAGATAGGGGCGTGGACTGTAGACCAATCACAGCCCAGAACGGCCTTATCAAGTCTGTCAGATGTGAAGAAATACCTCATATACCGATGGTAAAGCAAGCCACGATTCTGTCTCCTGGTGGGAGGGAAGAGGTATGCCGAACTTTGAATCACCCTCCCGCCCATGCCGTACGGAAGCATAGCCACAGCGAGTTTCTAAATGTCCTGAAAATCCTTGTCATCTCTGGGGACGTCGACAACCATAAGGTCATTCAGCGACCAGTTTGCCAGGTCTAGGCACTTCCCAGTATCTCATTGTTCCCCTAAGTCTGCTAAGCACACAAGCACATTATGCACCCACTTCTAGGCGTAGCAGTCAGGTCTGGTTGCCGCCATGCTATCATGGGCGTTCTAACTGTTGGCGTGGGGAATATCCTGATGGTGGGACTGGATGCACTAGATGCAATGGATGCACTGGATGCACTGGATGCAATGGACACTACAGACGTCGTTGGGTCCGGTGATGCTACAACCCAATCTTGCGACTACAGTGCCGATGACAGATACGGCTCTGCTAATGGGCCGCATTTTGGGGGTAAGCAAGACAATTTCTGTCCCTGGCCATATTTTTCTTCTCATGGTTGTGCCACAACATGCAGTTGAGGCTGACGGTGTACAGATACAGCAGATACTGGGAATACAGGAAATGTGGAGAGAGCGGACGAGGTACACTTTACTGGTGACAATGACAGTCCCAACGAGCAAACTAAGTCTGATACTACAACCGACCCCTCCACCGACAATTCCAACGATCCCTCTGTCGACAACAAGAGCTCTCCTGAGCAGCGTTCACGTAAGTTAGTCCCTTCCCGTACCTTGCTATATCCTTCTCTCGCATGGAATTAAAAGCATTTTTGCACATCTATCACTCGTTTTTAACACTGGCTAACTTGGCCATAATGTAGCAAACGGCTTGGAAGGAATATACCAACAAGGCAGAGACACTTGGGGCAATCCAGTTGCCCAGGGTAGCTATGGTGGACCTTATAACCCTCAAACTGGCGCACCTGTGAATCCTATAGATGTCCGGTGGCCTTCGGCCATAACGGGAAAGCTATGATTTGACCAGTTAGATGCACAGATTTATTACACAATTTGTGCCATCAGCAGCAGTTTTTATCTATGAAAAATCGGCTCATTCAACATGAACAACAAAGTATGATTACTATTATTATGAGAACTAGGCGAGAATCTGCGAGTAAAAAGAGGGAGAGAGCAAAGGAAATGTTGATCTCAAGGCCCTAAATATGTGCAGCGATTCAAGCAATATGTGCTCTTACACAGCATTAGACTTGAAATTGAGAGGCATCGTTCTCAACGCATTAACTTACCAAGGTTCTCATATCCCTTAGCGACCCTGACGCTTAGTCGAGAAATTTTTGCAGCGAAGGCCAACATACAGCTTATTCTATCGTTGCCCGCGGCTTTTACAGATATACCCAGAATGGCTTCCAGATCGAATTGGCGGTAGCGCATCGCGAACTTCTCAGACTCTCCGCTTCTAAAATGTCAGACAGCTCCAAAGCAGTCCTGAGCAGACATACAGCCATCGATAACGTTGCTGCCAGTTGAGTTCATGATAGGGAACTTCGACCGCAGGGCGGCACGCAAAGTGTGCTTGTTAGGGCCGGGGCGAAAGTCGACGTAGTAGCCGAGGTCTTCCCCTGGATGACATCCACTGAACACAGGCTCTGCTAATTGACACATCAAGGTGGTCATGCTACTTCTCAAAGAGGGAACCAACCCCGTGTTTGTGGATATGTATGAGTGGACCCCGCTGCACTTAGCATCCGCGAACGGGCACACCGAGGTGGTTAACCTACTTGAGAAGGGAGCCAGCGTCCAAGCTCAGGATACCTCTGGATGCACGTCGCGCTTCTTTACCTCTGCGAGAAAAATCACATGGACCCTAGGGTTGTTCTGGACACCAAGAATCGTTATGGTTCCCACTTTTTGCGGCTGCAAAAAAGGGGCATGAGAGGACCATTGAGTGTTTGCTTAGCGTTGACAGCATCCGTGTCGGCTTTAAAGGCGGTTTCGGTCCGATCGACTAACCAAAGGAGCCGCGCACCTGGGAAAGATCCATCCCTTTCGCCCGCTGCTCACAAGGGAGAGGGCGTTTATGCGCTGCAACACCTTTGCCCAATGGGGTCAAGCATGGAAGTTATACGCCAAAGGTGACCATCTGCGAAGGGTTGATAGCACCTTGCCGGCTACCTGCACCAGGAGGCCGTATGGAAGGCTGCCCGGGAGCGGGCGTACTAGCTGCTTGAAATGGCAGCAGCTCAGCAGCTAGCAATTGTAGTACAAGAAGTGTGGCGTCTTGGAAGTTCAGCTTTGCACCAGCCTGTCCTTGCAAAGATTCTCGATGCTTTCCATAGTCAGCTAATGTGCTTCATTAGGCATGTGTATTTCTAAAGCATCACAAACAAATATGCATACAACAGGTAAACACATCAGAGTAGAAATCGAAGGCTTATCACATCACCACGCACGACGCAAAAGCCAACAACCAAGAAAACGCAAAGGGCGGCCACAACCCGACCATATCCTCTTCCACATTTGTTTGCTCTATTAATCAGGATTGAAGAGAGCTGTTTACCGACCACCACACTTCGCAAAGATTTGGCTTCGACCCCTGATCCAAGAATCTTACGCACTCATACCAAAGCGCCAGAAATAGCTGTCGAATCATAGGATATGTGTACATACTACTGAGGATAGCTCAAAGAGATCAATGGATTGGATGATGCTCAGAAGGCAAATTGGAGCACTGCTGAAAGCGTCTCATGACTCAAGGGCTTGGTTCAGCGTGTTACGACGCTGGTATTCAGAGAAATGCGTCTCGAATATACAAAAACAGTGCAGAGTCAAGTCCTCCATGAATCCCCCAGACCTCAGCAGTAAAAAATCACTGCTAAGTTCGTCAATAACTTTGGAAAGCTTCTAGTCGCATGGTTGGTTTAAATGTCCTTTCTTCCAGGGTTGGCCACAGGTCCAACACCACTCGTGTCCACACCGAGGACCTGGAAGATGACCTGGTTAGTATCTCATATGGGTTGGTATCTCCAAAGCTTCCAGTTCGAGCTTACTTACAAGTCATATGCTTGCAGCCACTTATCCTATCTACGCGGTAAAGACATCCTGCGCCAGGGCATGCCTTGCTTGACCGGCGGACCTCTGCTGCTCCCTGACGCTCTTCTTTCCGTCGTTTTATTTGCTCGGCTCGAGCTTTTCTTCTTGCATGTTTCTGAAGCCCCTTCCTTTTCCCTGTGCGGTTTGCCCCTTTCCTGCCGTATGTCCGTTGCTCAACTTCTCTCCCCTCTTCCATTGCTCCAATTGCCCGTGCAAGATGTTCGTCTGCCTGTATTTGTTGTAGAATGACCTCCACTTTTTGCCTGATCGCTTCCAACTCGGGCGCATCCTGTCTGTCGTGTTCGTCAGCGGCCTCTGGGTGGTCAAATTCATCGCAGGAGAGGTCCTCATGCCATGGCGTTCGATGCTTAGAGCATGTCCGAGCTCCGCAATTAGCGCAGGTCATGATAGGGGATTCTGTGCCAGAAGTATGCACCTGGCCTGCATCACATTCCGCATTCGAACAAAAGACAAAGTTGGGATCTGATTGGAGCATTTGCCGCACCCGAAGGTCGTCCATGCGCCGGAGGGTCTCTGGGGATGCCCATTTCTGAATTTCACACTCTGACATACGCTCGTGGCATATCGGACATGTATACTTGTTCGATCCATCCACCTGCACGCGTAAGTGATGCGCCAGGCACTGAGTACAGATCTTGTCCTCGACTATGTGTTTACAGGATGATGTGATACATCCCTCGGGAAAGAACATCTGGGGCAGTATCTCCAAGCATGCAATACATTCTGCGCGTACTGCATACGCGAGCTTATCGCTCTCACTGGTGACTTTGTCTGAAGAACCGGCAGACGAGACCGATGGTACAGGCGTCCTGAGTTTGTTCGCACGGGTTGCTAAGTATCTGACTTGCCGATCTGTAGCTATGTGGTATTCTGCGTTGCTGCTTGGTATACCAGTGCTGTAGTCACGCCTCGTATCCACTGATTGCTGTTAGCTGCGAATTACGGTCGGGAAAGTAATAGAAATAAAACCTAAAGCAGATATAAGTCATACCTGTTATGGGGAGTAAATTTCGGATAATGTGGACACCTCTTATAGCAGATGACCAGAGAATTTCGATCATTGAATTCAGGTGTAGTTGCTGATTGCTCCTTCTTGAGCACACTCCAAGGAATATGACAAGGTACACGACGAGTATAGCGAAACGTAGGCCCATAAACCCATCTATCAGTAGCAACAGAATCCCGAATAGGATCATTGGCCACAGCTGCATAGAGGGCACTTCTTCACTCCTGCTATCCAATTTGGCCCCAAAACAAACCTCTGAACCCAAGAATTCGGTTGCCATGTCACGGGTCGAAGGTCGTGCTAAGCTGTTCGAGTAATCAAAAAGCGGAGTTTGAACAACGGCTACTCAGCTATATAAGATCTATACGAGCAAATTCCAGCATGCTAACCCTGACCGTAGGTCCTACCTTCACGGGTAATTTTGGCTGCCGCAACCCGATAAGCACACAACACGGTACTGCGACGAGTAATAGGCAAATCTAATTGCTTTCCAGACATCAGCGTGGCTTAGCAGAGTAGGAACCCCAAGATGCACCAAAGTTACGCAGCGATAATGTTATATGAGGGTTTTTTCTAATAGGGTACCAGTCTTCGGTGACGAAAACGGGTCGGCTATGAGAATTCCCCGGATTTTCGCACCAACAGCCTTGCTGTACCGAGGCCTGAAATTAGAGCACAGTCTATCCGAGAGAATTTCTCCCGTAAACATGAGCTAGGGCGTTTTCATGACGTCGAGGTGGAGGCTGAGCATACAGAGACGAAATTCTATTATGTTACTATCACATATATAGAAATCGGTATCTATCTCCTATAGCCCCGCTCATTACATTTTACGATAATCGTTCAGAACCAGGGCTTCTCCCTCTGGCTCATTCGCATCCTCATGTCCACCTGACGAAAGCCCATCCGATAATCGTTCAGAAAACAAGTATGCCCAAGAAATCAAACTTCTTTCTCCCTCGTCCCCATTCGTTCCTTCCTCCTCCTCCTCCTCCTCCTCTTCTTCTGGTGGCGACATCCTTGTCCGCTCTATCCTCCGCCATACAGCGCTCGCCCTTGTGTCAGGCGGCATCGGCAACTTGTTACCGCAACAGCCGATGTTTTGGACGATGTAGACGTCATAGAAGCGACTGATGCAACGGATGTCTCCGACGCCACAAATACACACATATAACAGCCCAGTGGCATTGGCCAAGTCTATTTTGGCAGTTCTCAAGATTGAATACGACTCAAGGACGGGCGAATATCAATGATCATGGGAACGTGATGGCCATTCCTCAGAGCGGGACGGATCTGCCGTGCTCAAAAATCGAGGCGGTTGTGTTAGTGTCCCTACTAAAATAATACTGTTTCTGTAATGTTACCTACTTATCTTAGTAGCCTAGCAGATCCTATCTACTAGAGTAAGAAAATACTCTTTTTTTTTTCAAAAAAAATAAATAAATAAATCAAAGCTATTCAGAGCTATAAAAATCACTAAAATACTTGCTTCTGGAGCAACACGATGCTTCACGCTTTGAAGAACTTGATAATACTCTCAGAACAATCGGAACAGGAGATTCATCGGTACAAGGCAAAGGAAGAGGAAAGGTCAAAATCTTTCCAAACGGAGCAAATGGAGGCATTACAATGACATTGACCAACGTCATGTACGTGCCTGGGATGCTTACCAATATCGTTGCTGCAAGACGACTCAAGCAAGCGGGATACACTTGGGATTTCGACAACAACACTATCAAGGAAGGAAAGAGAACTCTTTTCAAGCTTAAAGACCATTCTTCAGGTCTGTGGGTGGTAGAGCAACCAAAGGATGACGACTATGTCTTTGCAGTTCAGAGATCTGCACAACCGCTACTTCAGAAAGGCAGTATGGACCTTTGGGACCGGAGAATGGGGCATACTCATATCGATGCGGTTAAGCATTTACCTGAAGCCGTCACAGGCATCAAGATCACTGATATTGACGCTGATCACCGCAGCAAAGCTCCATGCGAGACGTGTAAGATAAGCCATGCACCTCAATAGATATCTCGAAGGCCCATGATAACTGCAACCAATCCATTTAAACGCGTACACTTCGACCTAATTGACATGGAACACGGAACCAATAGAGAACGCTGGATTACCCATTTTTATAACGAAGTAACACGAATGCACATCATCTATACTCATATGATTAAAAGCGACTGTATCAACGCTGTCAAAACCTTTGTCAACTGGGCAAAGAACACGCATGGCAAGACCGTCCAAATACTTAAAAGTGATCAAGAAAAGGCTTTAGGAAGAGAAATCGTGTACCTAAGAGCTGTAGAAGGCATTGCACATCAGTATTCAGTTAGGGCAACGCCGAACCAGAAAGGGAGCTGTAGAAAGAGCTGGATATCAACTTATCTTAAGAACACGGAAAGCTCTGCTTGGTGCACTTCTTCCTACAGATCTCTGGCCATTTATTATTCAAGCAACAACCTTTATTGTCAACAGAACGCCCACGCGTGCTCTAAATTGGAAGACACCATGGGAAATCCTCAGGGGAAAGAAACCAGACCTCTCTTGTCTGTATACTATTGGATGCATTGCATATACCCGTCAGAAGCAGACTAAACGTGCAAAGATGGCTCCAAGAGCTTACCGAGGAATACATCTTGGTCCAGTTGCTTCAAGTATCTGGAATATCTGGAATCCAAAGACTGCTCGAGTAGAAACAGCCAGAGATGTGCAATTCGATGAAACAAGGATGTATGATCCCACACAGCCATTTTTAGAGGATCTGTTAGCGGGAAAGAGTGGGTGGCCTGAACTGCAGGGCAGTTAGAGACCGCTTAGCTTGAGAAACTATCCTCTGCCATCTTATTTTTCCTTTGCAGCAAAATGCTCCAGCAGACAGGCAAAGGATATGATTTTGACTTCATTGTCGGGGGCACAAGTGACAGCCATATCCGAGTCCTCCTTTGGTCGGAAACACTGCGCGATTTTGCCATCTGGTCCCGTGGAATGGACAATAGCTAGGCTAGCATCAAATCATTTGTACTGTTCGGGAATGCAACTTTATGGTCCATTCCAGAAACAGCATCATGCGTCTCTTGCCATTTGACTTGAATTCTGTTCCTAGCGATGGGCCATGGATCACTCATTGGCCGGCATGGAAGAGCAAAGGAATAAGCCACCTGTTTATGTATGATCGAGCTGCTAACGGGAGCCTCAGACCTGAGAATGGAGTCCAGGAACAGACGCAGGGCTGACTTCGCTGAGTTCTGGTAAGTATGAGAGAGTGGTTGGGTGCAAGACACTTCTCTGTGCGCAGTGGGCCACCAAGAAGCAGCGGGGGAAGCGGACGACATCGGACTTTTCGAATAGACTTTGGCCTGCCAGCCACTCAGGAACCGTTCTTGCTTCCAGGAGACATAGTCTTGGTCGTATTACCTCTTGACTAACTCGAGAGCTGTGTTGTAGCGTTCACGGAGGGAGGGGGCGAAGCGAGTTGGCGTCTGGCAGAAACATGTTGAGGACCGCGCGCGAGATGACTATGATGCGTGTGCCACAGAATTCTATCGGGCGATATCAAAGAGCCATTTGGGTTCGCTTCGATAAACGCCTTGTCTAAGTCTCGAGGACGTGGTTGGCCTGTAGGTAGCAATCGCCACAGGAGATATAGTAATGTCGGAGAAACAGCGCTTACCTGGTGAGGCTCAGTCGCCCACGGGCCTGTGTTTTTCTTCTTTATTAGTTGCAGGGGACGCTCCACCATTCAGGGGGGGGGCAGCGCACACCAGCCCATGAGGAGCGGTGACAAACCGCTCGAGAATAGGGCACTAGGTCTGACGGCGGGTAATTCTTTTAGAGTTACGGTGGACGGACGCATGGGGTGCATGTGCCTCTCCTGGGAGCCAACACCATCCCGATCGTATACCGGGTGACGCAGGTATAGTGCATGCAAAAGCCACGCCACGCGGGCTTTGTCTCGAACGCAGGATCGAAAGATCAAGTCTTGCACCTTGATATCGAATGAGCGCCCAGTCCATGATCCACGCAACGCCGGATGGATTGCTCCGAAGCACAATCGCCCCCGTCGAGTGTTTCCACATGTACCTGCCATTCCGCCTTCAAGGACTCGCCTCGAGATGTGCAATTGCACCCCGCCCATGGTAGGCCGCGGCAGTAACCATTTGGGGCCCGTTCTTATTCTACCATTTCTTCATGCGTGCGTCGTCGGACGGTGAGGTCACTACCCAAGTAGATAGAGCTACCATGAATGCTTAATCCGAAAAGTAGATTCGACGCCTAGGGTAACGCGGCCCTGTTTCGGAGCAGGCCTTGGGGATGGAACTAGAAAGGCATTCAGCGTAGCGGGGAGAGCAATTCTCGGTAGCACGAAGGATGTAGGAGATCCGCAGGGAATTAAGAGAGTAAATATCGTCGCGAAAGAGAATAGGGCACAGGCAAGAGAAAGTGGAGACACAAAGACACAACGCAGAGACTTACTCAAGACAGGTAATCGGTCATGGACTTTGAAGACAGTCTAGGCAATCAGGTGGCGGAATGGCCATTACTAGCATTTCCAGACCTCGTCTGGCCGATCATGTGTCTGGTCGACACTAATGTCTATACGCTTCGCTTCAGGACTAGACACCCGGGCTTGTACTAGGTAGTGTACGCCCTCGTCCTCTCCGTGCCTAGCTTTCCAACAAGGTGAGGCAAAATAGCGAGATCGTAGATGATTTCCTGGCTGTGGGGGTTATACAAGCCTGGAGAGTCAACGCCGACGTCTTCGAACTGACTCGGTACGCAGCACTGGCTTGTCACGCCTCAATGCTAGGTCTAGGTCCCCCACTCACTTCAATCCCAGATGGCCAGCCCAAATATGTCGACCCTACAGCTGGACTCTTCCCAGCTGCCGGCACGAGCAAGGGGGGGCCGGTTTGGCCATTATCACGAACTGGATTTCTGGGCAAAGGCACTGAACGGCCGGGAGTGAGCCAGATACCGCCAGCGGTCCCATTTTGCAAGAGCGAGGACGCAAGTAGGTATCTCTCGCGGTCGGAGACATCCAGGTGCCATGACGTCCAGCTAAGAAACGAGAGGGCCATCTCATGCACGTCCTAGTGTGGGGCGCACAGGCTGTGGTTTCTGATCATGGTCATCGCCATCATGAGACAAGCGATATCATCACCTGGGCCGCGGCTACCTAGCAGGATTGGGGGCTACAGGAGCATGGCAATGAATCAAAGCAACCAGAACGGGCCCCATCAGCGACAATAATTACAATAGCCGTGTCTCCAATCCTGGGAAGCCCCCGCCCCAGACAGACGGTGTCGTCTGGACAAGGTGAATGAAATCACCCTTTAACTAGATACAGTTTTCCGAGTGTTTTGCTTGTTCGACGCCGGAGACAGTTAGAAGAACCCCTCAATGCATCGCCACGCTGCCATGACGGAACCGTAGGCGGGACAATTTGCCCAGGTCCCGAATGGATGACTTCCGGGTCTTGCATACATTCAGGAACATATGCCAAAGCGGCAACGTATGGGGTTGGGGTCACGGAGTCTGGTACCTGAACTGGGGCAGATGCGGGTTGGGCGGAGGATGTTGAGTGTTCGGGATCTGTTTGGGATCTCTTGGGATGCTTGGAAAGACACGCCAACGTGGGATATTTCGGCGCATTCGCCGGGTCAGGGTGGATGGTGCTTGCCTGCGCAAACGCCGGCATTTCCGTGCTGAGAGCTTACTGGGGATGCATGGTATGGTCAATTCTCCTCTGGAATAGCCCTCACATGCGTAGGTACCGATATCCTCTACCCAACACGTGAGGGGTGGCCACATTCAAAGTCTCCCGGTAGCCATGGCCACAGGCATTCTAGTGGGATTGGGCGAAGGTGGAAAGGCAGGGATTACTGTTTCCATACATGCCAGTTGAGGAGACTTGGGTAAGGGTATGCAGCGCAGCTGTGCGTATGCTAGAGGCACGGACACGTCGGAAGCTTGTGAGGACAGACGAATATCATTCATTGACATTGTTGACTGAACGGCCGGTAGATGTCGGACTCGAAGCTCCAGACGCCGGAAGGGAACTCCCAGATGGTAGCGGAGGTGTGGCGGGTCAAAGCGAGGCCGGCATCCTTACGTGATCCCCAGATACCGAGGGAGTATCGCCTTGATCGAGCGTGAAACGCACGGGGCAACGTGCGGGCGGGTGGTCGCGGGCAGGTGAAGAGTCGTGTTTTCCATGCATCCCAGGTGCAAAGACGGTCACACGCCGATATGATATCAAAGCGCAGTGCCGTCATCACTAGCTGGGATCCGGGCCAGGGCTTGCCATTGAATATTTGTGTCTATACCCTCGTGCAAGAAACCTGTCCAGCTGGAATCATAATACCTTCCAAAGGTCATGGCATGTTCATAGTCTGCACAGTGCTTCGCCAAACGGCTAGCTGCCCCTCTCCAGCCTTGCGCATCTTTAAAATCCAAAAGAAGTTCCAGCGTGATTTCGACGCAGAGACTAGTTGCGAGACAGGACTAACCTTGATAGAAGGAGCTTGTCCACTCGATGCGGTGCAGAGCATGGCTGATTGTCTCCTCGACCTGACTGGTTCAGCTGGTCAAACTCATCTGGGTTCTTGGGTCCGTATCCGAGGGATGGATGGTCGAGAGAAAAAGAGACCAGCGAGCGCTCTGCATGATCTGCGTCAGTGCCGAAAAGACAAACTGGCTGCACATGGGGTTCCGTTCTGTTTCGTATACTCCAACTGGGCATCCCGCAAGAGCTTCTCCTGGTAATTGAGGTGGACTTCCGCTAAGCCAAACCCAGAGACTGCCTAGGGCCAAAGTACAACGGCCGCCTAGGGCCGTAATCTGACGGCCGAGTTCCACGACTAATTCGTGGTGAGTGAAAACAGCCTGGTCACAACGCTCCCTAAAATAAGATTCGCAATCATCCATTCTGCCGGTGTTGGAATGCTCGGTTGGGTGGAAACACACACTCGGGAGATTCGTTCTGCATTCAGGGCATTGAGCCCAGGAACCATTCCACCGGATAGCGCGTCTGTTCTATGCAACAGCCGGCTCGCACATGCGGACCATTCTGGTCAAGGCTGCAGCTGCACATGTCCTTTGGTTGGGCTAGATGCCGCAAACGCACCATGGAAGGGACCTGCCAGTGCCCACCCCTGGGGCATATCTCACAAACAGAAAGCAGCTCGCGTACCCACGGTACGGGAAGCTGTTGCACTTTTCACTGATCCCTCTGGATACACACTGTGCGAGCGGCAACGGAACAGTACTGCAAACTCGCTGGTAATACTGCCAAGATGCATCAACCGGCATCATGGCATCATGGCCATCGCTGCTGCGATTCTAGAGCAGGTTCTATGGAGGAGATGACTATAGCATAGCCAGGTGCAAGGGCATCGCAGCCAAGGCCACCAGAGCAGGAACAGAGGGACGCTCGCGACAAAGGGGGGAAAGAGGCTTCATCTTGGTCACGGTTTCGTAAGGACACAACCGGGAGTTGCGGGCAGTGAAACAGAGGCAGGAAGTGCTTTCTAAGCACTGCACTGCATCCAGGGCGGCTTCGATGTCGCAAAGGAGGAAATGGCATGCAACCCCTGAAACGCAAGATCGGACCACGGGTTCAAATGTGTGGCGGCGATGATTCTCACACGGCTGAGTACCGCACCGCTGCAAGGAGTAGAGGAGAGGGCAATTCCCGTTTGCTTCTTCGCGGACCAACCAACTGGGCCGTCGGCCGCTCGAAGAGGTATCCGGAGGTGGAGGCACGGTCTTCAATCGGCATCGCAATATCCAACTAGCCCGTTTCTGACGACGTCGGTACAGAAGCGAAAGGTGTCGAGCCTTGAAGATAGCGACAGACACGCGATCCTTGGAGAGATTAGTGGCGAAGCGAGCCATTTTGGAGACTGCAAATTAGTAGAGATAGAAAGCAAATATCATTTCATTCGACAGGAGGTTTCAAAGAGTAACGTACAATTCACGTGCATCCCGACGACTGATCCGGCTGCAGATGGCTTAACTGAACCGCTGGAATCAGACTGGGGTGCTCGTGAGAAGAGTTCCGGACATGGCTTGACGTCGCCGTGCATGGTTCCCCCAAGCCTCACAGGGCCGAAAACAGACCGTTGGCGCAGGTAATTCCGCTTCAGCTAAATCGAGCGCTTGTTGGAAATGGTATCTCACCCGTCTCTGCTTCGATATGGTTCTGTTCCTATACACTCGCTCAACAGCAATCCATTCGTCAAGGCCCGGTGACGAGGTGCAAAGGCTAGCACGTGCAGCATTGTTACTATAACGTCCTTGGGTCACTGATTACAACAGGAAATCGCAGAGGCGATGGAAAACATAAAGGCACTTGAGCTAGATCGCTTGATTGGGCGAGGGAAGAAGGTCGAGGTTAGCTGCCATTGCTAACTACCAACTGCTTCCTCCAGAAGCGGAGGTGGACGTAGACCTCCATCTCTTCAACCTCCCATGAATCCTGCCCTTGGAACCGCTCCACCCCCACTCTGAAGCGCTTGGTGGATTCTCGTTGCGTTGATGGCAATCGTCGACTGCCACGCTCTGTGCTCGCTTGGCACGTCGGGCTAGACGCCACCCCAGACCCAATCGAGGCTCCCAATCTTCGAACATAGTCCGTGACTATGTGTTGGCCCGCGGCCCTGCTAAGCGTATCGATGTCAGTGGCGGACCACCCGTGAAGTTGGAGCAAAACCTCGATCGTACATGCTTAGTACCGTAGGACGAGGGTCAGTACGGCTGAAGCGGGGTGCGCTGTGAGGTTTTCCAGACCAGGCGACTCGGAAACATCGTCGCCTCACCTTCTGCGTCGAGCTGAGGCCTTGGCACAGTGATGGGGCTGGTTCGAGCTCGTTGTCCGCATTGGTTATCGGCATATTAACAAGTTGGGGAATTTCCAGGGACAATGAATAGTAAGAGAACATCGATGTGCGTATGGACGCCCCGCGCCCGTCATCAGAGGTTTCGGTCAGTGTCTCAACTGGCATACTGGATGAGATGAAGCTCACATGGCTTCGTGCCTTGTCGACCGAATGAGGATACTTTCCGCGCGGGAAGATGAGGAGGAGTTTGTAGGAAGAAATGAGACCTGCTAGCTTCTAATAAAAAGCGCTTTTTGCCCCACTTTCTCAATTCTGGGTTCATATCCCATGATCGTGGGTGGTGTTCGGCGAGGCCGGCATTTGCTTGAGCCCTGGCCCCAGGAGCGATTGTCCACGGCCGGGACACGGCAACTTTTATACCTGGTAAACTGAGTAAAACCGTTTCCACGCGCTGTTGTAGATTGTGGTACTTGCTGTGTTCCGCTCTGCATGAGCCCTCAATCCTGATCACTTCGTATTCCCGTTCGTTGATAAAGGTCAATGCCCAAAAGGTTGGAAATGCCTACCGGCTGGACCTCCCTAAACACATGCAAGTACACCCAGTGTTCTCACTAGAGAAGCTCCGTCGAGCTGCAACAACACCACCACCACCACCACTGGAGGCCAGATTGCCGATAAGCAAGAGCCCATTCAAGTGAATGGTCAAGAGGCATGGGAAGTTGACGATGTCTATGACGCGAAGAGGTGGTTAAGGCGCGCCAGTTCTGCGCTAATATGATGGCGGGAACTGGTGAGTTCATGCAAGCGAGCCTGCTATTGGATCTGAACGTTGACGCCCAGCTGGTTCCACTCCCAGACCCAGTCGGCGGCCTGGATATGGAGAGCGTTAAGCTCTTGGTCGTTCAAGCCACTGAAGTGGCGGCGGAGTTACTCGCGAATGCCATTACCCGCCATGGTATCGAGGCTACATACCAAAGCCAGCTGCTCTTGGAATTCTCGGGCTCCTCAAGAAGTCCCATGGTAGGTTCTCTGCAAAAGCGATCGAGGCGTCATATGTCGCCTCAACGCCGTGTACAACTGTCGGCGGTGGGGTTGATGTACTCCTGGATGACGCTGAGCACCAGGTCGAAGAATCGCCTTTTGGACAGACCAGGCAGGGGTGTATATGGGTCCAGGGCCACGGCAACCACAACTTGCCGCCATCAGGCAAGGAGTGCCTGCCTGGACGCGATAGAAATTGCAGCCGGATCGATGCTCGTAAGGGATTGAGCATGAGCAGGAATAAAGGGCAACTTGATGGCAAACAGCTGGTTAGTACTGGGTGGCCAGTCGAAGGTGAGCCCTGCGATGGGGGTATTGTTGAATCAAATGTCTCTGGAAGTTACCGTCGCTCTCTGCCCAGCTGGTCCAGCTTCTGTCCCCCCTCGCTGTACTCCTTTCCTGGCTGGAAACGCGACAGTGCCTCCGCTGCAGGCCACACCGACATGACATCTCTATCGACAAGCTGGCCCCGGTGCCTTGTTCGGTGCAGTATGGCCACATAATCTGTCTGGCAGTTCGGTTTGCATTGAAGGAGAAGACCAGCCTCGTGAACCGATGCGTGTTCGTGATCACTCCACGACCCTGCCTGGATGGTCTCGTTGCCGTAATCCATATGGTTGGCGTTTATCCGGATGATTACTTGCCAGGGTGAGACTTGCGAACCTCAGCTCGTCCAGTCCAGAGAGTAGGACTGATATTCTCACCGAGCATTGATTCTCCCACAGAATAAAATAGTTCGATCCTGCCACCAGCGGTGGGTACAAAGAAGCGTGATACTCGACCCAAGACCATGACCGAAACTCTTTCGTTCATAAAGCGCAGCATGGCACAAGATAGCTGTTGAGATTAGCGTTCTCTTCAGCGTCTTCTGTTTGCCTCTGGTTCTTTTTGCCGCCACGTCGAAATACATCCGATACTCTTGGAGTTCGGTGAAGAATGTTGTTCAGAGTGGAGAGTGTCACCGCAAGCTGGAGGTCGAGGTGAGATCTCGCCTGAAATGGGTCTCTCAATCCTGGACTTTGATACCCAGATTGGCATTGGGGGGGCGTGGATGCAGTGAAGGATAAGGTGCTTGTATTATTGGTGGTTTCTGCTGGTTTTGTGAGCGTTTTGAATGACGACATGTAGAGGGAAGGCGTGCAGGATGCTCAACTTGTGACATGCTTAGGCCCGGTCTAGCGTTAGTGTACGGATTGCAGAAGGGTGTTGTGGTGGGAGAACCGAGACCTATACAGTGGCATATTGTCAGCACGGCGATAATGATCGTATCAAGGAAAGTAAGGCCATACAGGTCGCGAGCAAGACCCTGAGTTTCTCGTAGAGTCTGACCCGACTGATAGATAGGATTGCCGTCGACCTCGACCACTACCCTAAACATCACTAAACTTCGCCATGCATCCTACCCATTTGC
This sequence comes from Aspergillus pseudodeflectus, assembly GCF_044049435.1. Taxonomy (NCBI): domain Eukaryota; kingdom Fungi; phylum Ascomycota; class Eurotiomycetes; order Eurotiales; family Aspergillaceae; genus Aspergillus; species Aspergillus pseudodeflectus. The sequence goes on along the minus strand of NW_027263870.1, from coordinate 60,114 downwards.
GGCCAACCTGCTCTTCGAGCTCTGCAGCCTTGGCAGCCACAAAGCACACGTGCTTGTCATCTAGGGTTGTGCGTGTGGCCCCCAGAAACGGGAACTTGTCCTGCAAGTGATACCCGCCTCCTCGAGAGCAAACTCATTCTCAGCGTCGTACTTGCGGCTGGGGTATGCGAACATCTCGAGCCTGAATATCTTGCTTCCGCTCCAACTGTCCCCTCCCATTCTTCTCGATACGTCACCGGGTCGCTAAGCATAGTGGTATCTTTCCAGATCGAACGCCATCCCGTACGAGACCAGTAAGCGGTGGCCGTTGACAGCTAGTCCTGCTTCGCGGGGGAAGTGGCGAACCGTGTGCCCAGCGAATCCCCGGCGGCTCCCTGCCCTTTCTCGATCAAGACGTGGGGATGCAGGGCATTCTTTGTGGTCGCCCACCAAGATCACGATTAAGATCGATATATAAGATATGCATGGGGTATTTCTCCACCATACCTGACTATCCCCTTACGGCGCAGAGGACGGCCTGCCACCTCATCCACGATGATGGTGGACAAGGCTAAACGGAGAAGTATGATTGTGGACGAGTCTGGTGGTCTCGAAAGTGGACTTGATTTGGAGCCTTCCTTGGTATGTTGTACTACACGCTGGGTAGAGCCGGGCTGGATGACATTAGGGGCGTTGGAAATGGCTGGATGGTCGACGACGCCAAAGCGTACCTGGCACTCCTTGATCCAAACGGGAAGTACTGCTGGGGATTATGGGAGACCGGAAGGTGTCCAATGAGCACGTGGGTGTGCAATCGTCAATATTAGGGTATGCAGCACAGGTCACACTGCGCTTTGTCGGGCCTTGCTCAAAATGATGGGTATTTTCCAGGCTCATGTTGATGGCTGTATGCATATCATGCTTTTGACAGCAGCCATTAAGATCCCCAAGCCCTGCATTTCGGACACTGATAGAAGTTCGCGTTTGAAGTGCTTTGTGATGGCGGAACGGACCAAGGGATCAGTGCGTACAAGAGCTGCTTTCCTTGTTGTAAAGAGCCAAAGCCAATTGATCATGGTCGTCTGAAACGTCGCTTACCAAAATCCGTGATCGAGAGACGAAGATAACTATGCATCCTGTACGCAGGTTGACCATTCAGTGTAGTGGGCATGCGTGACTCACCCGACTAACTCTAGAATCCCCTCGTTCCCAATTCTATAGATCCCGGTGTATCCATTTCTTCGCTTCGTCTAGTGCGTCAATCGATAACCTCTCCCGTCTCTCACAACTGCAATTCCCAAGTCCCAAATGGCCGCTCGTTCACTAAGGGGTGTACTCGCCACGCAACGATGCGAGTTCTGCGAGTTGGGCGGGTGGACCGTCCACTGAATAACTACTCCGAGAGTCGTCACGAAGGGGATGGTGCAAGTTGAAATGGCGAAGAACACGAAGAGTCTCTCGCTTGGCGTGTTGAGCGCGAGGCGAGCAATGAGAACACTTGTACATCTTCGCTTCCTGTCGGCGTCTAGCTCTCTCAGCACGGAGGGCAAAACATCGAGGCCGTTTACCATCTCATGGCTGTGTGGATCGTAGATTTAACCGACAATGGGGGACAACACGCTCATCCTGCCGCGAAGTATCTCTCCATATACCATGCCCAGCCTGCATACTAATGACCGTGTCCAGGCCACCATCACGCTCGTGTCTCTTGCACTCGACTATTGCTCCCACTTCGTGGTTTGCCGTCGACTGCAGCTGACCATCCGTCCCCCGGTGAGGCTCATTCTAAGGAGGCTTCCAATTCCCTCGATAGCCCCACGAGCACCACATGTCCCTTTCCCGGAGGAGAGCCCGACGCCCACACGTCAATAATGGCAAGAGTATTACCATAGGGTCCATCCATCGCCCGTGCTGCAGGACAATGAACCGCGCCACTGTACCTTGATAACACGCGGTAGGAGTGGTGGATGTGCACTTTACCGCTCAGGATGCATCCTGGAGCCATGGATCTCACCGCCCGAGGACGGCCAAGGTGCAGTGTGGACGAATATTTGGCAGGTCTTCTTCTCGTTCGGTTCCTGGATAAACAGCGACGGTGATACCAAGAGACTCGGAGCTCACGGGCTCGAGTGGAAAGAGAGCTGATTCGACCACGCGGTTGAATCGAGCAATGAATTTCCTCTTCCACTCTCTTGTAACTTGCTCTTCCTCGTTCTCGAGAGCGTGTTGTTGAGGGAGGGAGCATGTCGTGTATTTGGCCCAGGCTCTCTTCAGGGGAGTTGTTATCGATTTTACTCGCAGAGAGCCTAATCTCCACGGTGCCATGTCTCCTTTGCAGGCCCCAACAGAGTTGCAGCCCACCCACACTCTGATCTGATCAAGCATGTCTTGCACATGGTGTCGCAAACTCCGTCCTATTTTGGCGCTGTCAGATCACGCTATCCAATTCGCGGGAGAGTTGGGGTATACGTACCTTGAAAGGAGGGAATATCCACGTAGCTAGACTCGATCCGTTCAATGTGCCAAGCGGACCGTAACTTGTGCCTCGAAAAAAAAACTGGACTAGGCCATCCCAGCCGGCACAAAATCATGGATAGTGCCTTGTGCGTTTTGGTTTCGCGTGATTAACGTACGGTGATGCTGGTGGCGTTTGCATTTGCATCGGTCCGGACATGCTGAAAACGGGTTTATGAAAGACCCTGGAAGCGGAGGGGAGTAACGGTCCCAGCCTCTGACAATCGCCAATGAACCGAAGATTGGCCTCGTCTTTCTTCTGCCAGACTGGCCCACGAGCTACGGGGTCGGATCGCGTTGCCCCTGGTTGCTCTTTTCTTCCTTGGACACGATCTCAGTGTACCTTGGGCGTCTTGGCTTTCTCACCAAGGCACGGAGAAACACGGATCGATGGCCAAGGGGATATTGAAGGAGGGAACAATAGCAAGAGATATAACAAGAAATCTCAGACGAAGACGAGGAAGAAGAAAAAGTAAGAGAAAAAATGGAACGCTGAAGTACATCTGTTCTACCTGTCCCCTCCACCCTAACCCACCTCACCCCAAAGACCCTTGTCAGGTAAGAATAAAAGCAAAAGAAGAACCAAAATCAAAAAAAATCGGGGGGAGGGGGGCGCTCTTATACCCCAGCAGCCTCTTCGAGATCATTCCATCCCGAACAAAAGTGAAGGATGCTGATGACACGCCCGTGAAGTGGCGCGGTCAAGATGGGGGCAGGTGAGGTAGGTGACTTGGCGTTGTTTGCGAAGTGGGGAGAGATGTTGTAGTGGTGAATGCCGTACTGCGACAGACTCCATCGGGGTGGGCATTGACTGTCACTAGTTTGGTTGGCGTTGTATAGAACAGGAGGGTGAGTGTGTCCCGAGGCCGAGGCGCTGGATGTGCTCCATTTGAGTGGTTGGATCCATCATGCTGACATGGTGGTAGTGATTGGACACGTTTGGGAGTTGAGAAGGTCCAGTAATCTACCTACTCAACCGCTGTTGTAGAGCGAGCCCCAACTGATCCGGGGCGGGAAGGGAGCGAGACAGCAACGGAGGAGGCCAAAGACGTGGGATTGCGAGATACAATCCGAGGCGATGCATCGTCACTCAGGGAACATTCTTGGATGGAACATCGTCATTAACATGATTAAGAACGTAGTTAAGATCGGCCCTACTTGCCTGGGAGGTCAAGGTTCTTCACCAAGCCCAGGACTCCAACGAGGTGAAGGAGTGAAGATGGGAAGGAAGTTTTATTTGGGCTCAGCAGGAAATTATATAGGGAAGCAGGGAGCGCAGAGTACTGTAGGTAGTTGGGATGCGTGCAAGCTTCTGGCTGACAGGCGTTTGCCGCGTGGATTGACAGGCCATCTGCATGGACAGCTCATCGCAGGACTATGCAGGTCGGTTTGCTGGATGGTGGAGTAGAAGTACGTAGGACAGGGATGAGGTTGGAAAGGTATGGAGGAAACGATTTGTCTATGTATGCAAGCCGATATATACAGTTACTTGGATTGCCACCGTTTAAAGGCGTCGGCGAATCCAACATCCCCATCTTCAGCATCACCCGCATCGGTCCCCCGCAAATCAACCAGTGGCACCATCGACGGCCGGCCATGCGCGCATTGAAAAGGAAACACGCAGGTAGCCAGCCGTCTGACCAGGTTCCGACACTCATCCAGACTCAAGACGTCGTTGAACATGATCGCCGTTCGACATGCACGCGAGTTGAGCAGATCCAGAATCCCAGTAGGGCAGCTGGCCAGTCGTGCCATCCAACCTTTACGCTCGGCCCTCCCCACGGCCGGTGATGATGGCCGCGAGCTCCCGTTTTCTGCGCGTTTCCAGATCTCGCCGCGAATGATGTTGACAATCAGCTCCGGCTCTGTCCGGCAGCGCTCTGCTATCATGGCGGGTAGTTTCGAAACCGTCACAGATGCTTTGCTGCTCCGTGTCCCTTGCTCAACGGCATACTCAATACCCCAAAATCTGAAGAGCTCCTGCTGCTTCCTGAACAGGAGAATCTCAGTATTCGCTATGTCAAAAATGACAGGGTCCACCTGGATGGTCCGTATGCCGTTTGGGTCGAAGAACTCTTCAAACAGAGATTCTACCCGGCACCGCTCATCTGCTGCATGCTGGTCAATGAGAACCATGGTTGGCTCTGTTGCAGCAGCAGACATATCTACCAGGATGAACTTTTGATCCACTTGTCCAATCACTCTAGCGGCTGCAAGGTCGTCCTTTCGCAGCTTGCCACGATACCTGGATACGCCAAAATTATCCAACCCACATAGCTTCTGGCTAGTGTCATCAGTCTCAGTATCGACCACGTTGATGGGCTTTTCAGCCCGACCAAAAACAGGATTCTTCCAATCATCCAAAAGATTCTCCAACCATGTGTTCTGCTGCGGTACAGCCGTTGCAGGAAGTTTCGTGCTATCCAATCGTCGGATCAAAGACCCATTAGACCTAGGACCGTTTGCGAGTGCAGAAGCCGCGGAGGGTCGGACATTGACAGACTGGCCTGTCCTTGAGTTAACCCAATGGCTGACGCCCGTGTGCGGGTCAATCCATGGAATTATTGCGTCCCCTTTGACCTCCTCGGTACGACTTTCGGTATTGGCCCTTTCCGATGCAAATTCAGATACACTATCAGAAGTCGTCTCCCTCGTGTCTGTACTCTGCGCAACTGTATTCCTGACCGGCTCAGCCGTTACGCCCTGGGCCTTGAGACCCGCAGCACGACTATTCCCACTCTTAACTCGAGACCAGCTCCCAAAATGTGTGCCAACGGTTGATCGAGAAAACGACGGAAATCGTATCTGGTTTCCAGAAAACTCGCCGTTCCCGGCTCTTTGGCGTGGTTTGCCGGGCGATGAACTCTCTCTATCTTGGACCGAGTCCTGGCGCTTTCTCTTTCCACCCCGCGGACGCATGTTATGCTCCTTCAAGAATTCGTTGATCATAAGAGAAACAACATCCAAAATCCTTTGTAGCGACTTGTCCGACTCTGGAAGGTCTGGATCGTTGGCTATTGGCCCTGAATTGATGCGGATATAGAACATCGGCCACTTGTTCACTTGCATGGACTTGCCGCGGCGGCCATCCAGGTCTGCCGCTTCGTTTGTAAACGGCGATGTACCGCCAGTGGTTCCAAAGTCCGACATGGCAAACAGCCGGTTGACCTCGCTGTACAGTACGTTTGTTTGGTTTTGCGCAAAAACTGGGTCAATTCCTAGAGAAATAAACTGAACCTTCTTCGACGGACTTGGAACAAGCGATAGCCCGGCATGAACAGTAAGACCTAGCGCAACTGCCGATACGGCGTGCCATTGTCTGGTACTCTGAGTATCAACCAGGCCTGCCTGCGAAAGAATGGAGCTGAGACGGGTGAGATTTAGGTCCCCGTTGGCTTGTGCTCCTTGTCCATGAGGACGAATCGTCAACTTGCGTTCTTTATCGGCATCTGATATAACCAGCTTCAGAACGTCATCATGGGCGATCAATAGCGAGATTAATAACTGTTTCAGGTCATCCCACTGGCGGTCCAATCCGTCTGGCTTCTGCAGAGTTAGGGCGCGGTTTTTGACGCGGACCGGCATGTTTCCAAAAAGATCATTGACGGTGACACGGGTTCCGTGTTCGCTAGCTCTGAGCCCATGATGGCTTGGAGCAGGCAAGAGGCGAGCAACCGGTGTCGAATGATGAAAGATGACCGTATTGGTGCTGACATTGTGGAGATGATGCGACGTGATTGTCAGCAGCGCGAGCGCAGACAACGATGCCAGGAAAGAGCCCCTTCGGCCATGCACAGGTGATTGCGATAGCAATTTGGAGGTATCTGCAGAATCAGCATGAAATCCTTCAACAGGCAGGGCGTACGTACGATGGATCTTTCCCAGCCCTCCATCAGGCGCAAATTCTGCAGGCAAAATCCCATCGCCGTCATCTTCAACCACGCAACCGCCCCTTCGGTAGTCGACAGTGACAAATATGCTCTGGGCGTTTGCATCCAGCGAATTCTTCACCAGCTCTGCGATAACCCCATTCAGGTGGGTAATTGATGTGGATGATTTGATTTTTGCAACCACTTCAGAGGGGAGTGGCTGGATTTTGTGGCGTGTCATTGCTGGGATTGTGGTCGTGCGCAATATATATGCATGTTGTGCAGCCTCCAGGCTGGGTTCCCCGCCACCTCAGCATGGGTCTTAAAGGAGGTAAATGGAAGTAACTAAAAGCAGTAATCGATATTACCTCGTGGAATTGTTGAAAGAGGTCGCTTCCATCTTCAAGACAGTACTTGTTGATGGCAAGCGTTGAGGAAGTTGCAGACGATGATGTTAGTCCATCTCACGTGATCTACATCTGGGTCCAAGTCATCAACGCATACTTTGAAGTAGTCCAGCCAGCTACACAGAGGCAAGAATATAGTTCAGCGTACGTGGTGAAGAAGACGAGCGTTTTCTACGCAGTGTTGAAGATCTGCTTACATGATAGGCGAGCAATGGCGCCGGCAGGGTTTGCATTTCACCAGGTACGTACATCATCCTTTGAAGTAGTACAAATTGCCTATAGCTGTGGAGAGCTGTGCAAGAGTGACGATGCCCGGTGGTCAAGAACTGCAGAAGCCAAGCCTCAAGCTTGCAGCTTTGCTGTCCATTGAGCTGTACCCTCAGTAAGGGGACATACGGTATGACGAACCCGCAGCTTTGCCCCCAAAAGTACTCCGTACGAGAGTACGCGTCCACCGGATACTTGCGTCCATCGGAGTCTTGTGCATTCCAAAGCAAGTGGCTCGCCGGGATGGATGAGGTTGGGGGGATGAATGGCAGACGCTGTTTGGGCTGAGATGAGGCTTTCATCACGTGAAGCTCCAGCTTGCGGAAACACAAGTCCAAGGATGCTCACGGTCCATTCAACTTCACCTCTCTTGGAATTGGGATTTCACTGACGGAGCTCTCGAGTCTCAACTGCTGCCTACGACCTTCTTCACTCAGTCCTCTCTCCAAATCGTTGCCTGCCCAAGTCACTCCTCAAGTCGCCGCAGCTCCTACGTCGTACCCCTGGCCACTAGGCGCTTATCGATTTGCGATACTCAACTTGCCTGTAAACACTGGTGAACGCAACAGGTTCCAAGCAAGAGCTTGGAGCTCCTTTGAACACACTCAGACACATCAGAAACCTCCATTTCTTCGGCCAAATGGCCACAACAGACGGTCCTGCCCGGGCGCATGGTACTGCATCACCCCTCCATCAACACCGTAACCCGCGCTGACAAACCGTGTGATAGATCGCAATGGACGACGACGCCCGTTCGCCAGCTGGATGAAACGACTTGCGAACCTGAAAAGCTCGACCGACTCCAGCACAATTCGCTGGTCTAACAAACGCCACGGATCCCCAAAGACCAAGAACCGAGGCATCAAGAACAACCCCTACCCCTTGTCCGGCCACACCCATGTCATCCACCAGTCCACGAGCGACCACGCCTCCTCTTCCCACATAAGCGAGGAGCATGGTCGACGGCGGTCTCATTCGCAGAGCGAGCCTTCAATCACATACTCAGGGTACGAGAACCAGGTCGGGGCGACGGGCGCCAAGTCGACTGCCCCGACCATCTCGACAAACGGCGAGACGGCGATTTCCGAAGCTGCATATTCCAAGGCGGGGACAATGGCGACGACGACCGGCGGAGGCGTGAGCACAATCGGCGGCGGCGAAGGAAGTACATTTTCATCCCCGGCGCCGTCTGTCCGGTCGCTCACGACAACGCTGACAACGGTCCAATCCGCCGCACCCTCTACCCAAATTTACAACACACAGAACCCTACACATCACGGCCACCACTACGGACAATCCACAAACTCTGCGCCCCAAGTCCAATTCACCCACCAATTCCCGCCCTCCCCAGCTACTGCCGTCCCCCCGCACCTCGCGCCGCACGGGCATTCCGTCACATACAGCGTCGCAACAGCAAACAACATCCTCACCGACAACGCCTCAATCCTAACCCTCGCCTCCTCGTCCAAACGCCGCCGCCGAAACTCCCTCGACACAAACGCCTCCGTTCGCGCCCTCGCACCGTCGTCCGTCTTTGGCGGCAGCCGCGAGAGCCTACCGCTAAGCGTCCTCAGCGGCGTCGGCGAGGCCTCGAATACCTCGGTACTCAATGCCCCGGGCGTCCTTAGCAGACCGAGCCTAGTCGGCCTCGCAAGCGCAGAACGCGCAAGCGTGTACTCATCCTCCGGCGCAGCACCGGGCGGCGAACGCGGAAGCTTTTACGCGGGCAAGCAGGGCACGGTGGCAGGCGACGGCGCGAGTATCCGCAGCGGAGTCAACTCGCATACGCGGCAGGATAGCAACGCAGCAAGCATCTCAGGCGTCGGCGCTCAATCCATCCTGCCGGGTCGAATCAGTCGGCGGAGCTCGGGGTGGGGTGAGATTACGGGTGAGGGCGAGGAGAGCCTAGAGGAGAAGGCCGAGATCAAGGACGTGAATACGAACAAGGTTGAGGAGCGTTAGGATGAGTAGTAGTTGATGATGTTACGTCTCTCTTTTTCTTTTATCATCAGGACCGTGCACGACTGCCTCTTACGACTTATGTGGAGGTTGGATCATGATGGACGGTCACTCACCGAGGTTACGGCGTTATGGGCAGCCCAATGGATCTGGGCCTCTATTATGAATTGATATCCTAATGTACTCGTAGATTTCCTAATCATTGAAAATGCAACGCAAATTGACTTGCCCCAACCCGAATACCAAGGCAGATAGTAGGTGAATCGTACAGAGCGAGGACCGCCAATGGCAGCTCCGCACCTCGGCTCCCCCAAAGCTCCGCTGAGCTCTCCGAAACATCAACGACGCTCATCGCAACCACAAATTCCAAGAACACCACCACACACCTCGATGAATGCTCCCCAAACTAGATAATGGATTACCGATGACATCCTTTTACACGATTCCACCAACCTGACTGGATAAACGAACGATGAACCCCCTCCGCTGGCTCACCTCCTTCTTCCGCAACCAACAGCAAAACCCACCAGCACCCACGGAATCATTCTACGGCCTCGACCATGCCCTCCTCAACATCACCCTCCCGCCGCCATCCATGTGGATGAATCTCGGATATTGGAAAGTCAGAACCCCTCTCTCTCTCTCACCCCCTCCTTCTCCCCCTCTACCCTTTAGCCTACCCCACCTCACGCAATTTCCCCGCAAAACAACAAAACAGCAAAGCAGCAAAGCAGTTACTGATCCTTTGGTTGAAAGCAATAGGATACAACCTCCTTCCCAACCGCCTGCGCCGCCCTCCTCGACCAAGTCCTCATAACGGCAGGCCTCCTCTCCCCGGATGGCGGGCCGCTGTCGCATCCGAACACCAAGACGTTGCGCATGCTTGATGTCGGGATTGGGTGTGGGGATCAGTCGGTTAGGATTTTGGGGTATGCGCGGAGGACGGACGATAAGAACGATAATGGAGATGTTGATGTCGGCGGGGATGGGCTGCGCCCGCTCTGCGACGAGTATGTTGGGATTACGTCTTTGCCTGTTCAGGCGAGGTTTGCGGGGGAGAGGGTGAGGAGGGTGCAGGAGGAGCAATTCGAATCAGAGGAGAAGGGAATGAGCAAGGATAGCTCGCCTACAGCTACGGCCAAGACCGACACAAGAGCACGGATCTTCTGCGCCGACGCCGCGAAGCCGAATTCATGGAGCCAGGAGATACACACCTCCCTCGAGAGTTATACTCGAGCCTCCACAAAACCAGAAGAAGAAGAAGACACATCGCCAACTCAAGACACCGGCGAGAAACAAGAAGAGGACCCCCGAAAACAAGCCGGCGAAGCAAACGACAGAGAAGAAGAAGAAACCTACCTCCTAGCCCTAGACACCCTCTACCACTTCACCCCCTCGCGCCTCCCCCTCCTCCGCTACGCAAACCGAACCCTGCACGCAAACCTAATGGCCTTCGACATCCTCCTCCCTTCGCGACCCCTCCCACTGCTAACCCGCCTCCTCCTCCGCCTCCTCTGCCTATTCACCAGCACACCCTACTCAAACTTCCTCACGGAATCGGAGTACCGATCCCTCCTACTCGAAGCAGGGTACGACGGATCGAAGATCGAGTTCCGCGATATCTCGGAGCACGTATTTCCCGGGGTCGCGGCGTTTATGAGACGGCGCGTGGAGGAGGCGAGGATGTTTGGGATTAAGGGGGTGGGCAAATATAAAGGTGCAGGTGTGGTGTTTCGGTGGTGGGCGACGGGGGTCGTTAGGGGTGTTGTTGTTGTTGCGAGAGTTTGATCATATCTAGATTAAATATGAAAGATAGTAGAACGGGAGATGGGCAGAGTGGTTCTTTATGGGTCACTTTGTACCTCGTACGTAAAAAGAACTCCGGATTTCTATAGATGTGGAGATAAGATGGATAATTTCCCCGTTTTGCTTCCCCAGAAAATAGAATGCTTGGCTGTGTCACGGACCAGGTGATGGCTCAGTTTTGTGTCTCAATTGTCCTACTGCAGTCCCTTGATTCCCTTACAAGCCTTGTGGAAACTACAGCCGAGGCAGGACTGAGGAGCTGAATGGAGTCCAATTCTAGACACCGACATCATATGTCTGCATATTAAACGTAATCATCACCGAACCCCAACCCACCGAACCCACCAATGTCACCGTGAGACGCCTTCCTCACTCTGAGATGGTATAACTGAACTGATGGAAACCGTTATATCATGTGCACAACGGATGGAAAAAATCAAGGAATATACAACGAAAATTCAATAGAAAGCAAACAACTTCATTTTCGGCTCCAATCAGTAAGTCCCAACACCGATCTTGGACCCAGCGCTACTCCGCTCGCCCTCGGTCTTCTGTGCGGCGAGGAACTTCTTGAACATGTCTGTAATGTCGTTTTCGGCCTTCTTCCCTTCCTCGGCGGACTTGCCGTTCTTCTCGGTGATGAGGTTCTTGAGCCATTGGTTTTCGAGCTCGAGGGCGGTCACGCGGGCTTCGAGGGCGGCGTTCTTTTCCGTGGTCTCCTTGACGGTCTTTTCGAGGGCTTGCTCGCGCATCTTCTTCTTGACTCGGAAGCGCGCGCTGGCGGCCGTGTTGCGGCGGCGCTTGTCTTCCTCAGCGGCGACGCGGGCGACTTCCTCCACGCTCAGGACTGGTGCCTTTTGTGTGTTCTTGCGCTTGGGTGCGGGGGCGGTGGTCGCGGGCGAGGTGGCCGTGCTAGGGCTGGGAGCGGTGACGGAGGGCTGCGAAGGAGAGCTCGTTGTCGGCGATGCGGGAGAGGAATGATTCACGGGCATGCGAGGCACGGCATTGGGAGCCTGCGCCTGGGGCTGAGGCATCGCGTGGAATCGAGCATTCTGCACGGGCATCGAGTGGTGCACCTGGTTCATCTGGGGAGCAGCAAACTCGTTGACATTGCCAAACCCGTCTGGTACAAGTTAGCAATCATTGCAATGGTGATTTGAGCAGCGTTGCCTTGAAAGCAGCATAAGAAAGCACAAAAAATGACGAGCAACAAGAGATATAGCAGCCAGATGCCGAAGTATACAGGTCACGTGAAATGACGCCATAACGGCCCATTCTCACGATATCGCCAAAGTACCTGAACTTGCAGCAAACCCTGACACGCTAATCTAGATCGTCGCACACACGAGCTGATCCACCACAGCAAATGCGCCAATCGTGGCCGGCCCAGATTGCGAATGCGTGGGATGGCGGATGGCGCGCTCGTGCAGGGGCCAGTAAGAAATCATCCCAGTCCTAGCTCAGCCCAGAAATGGCCACAAGTCCGATCGCAATGAAAGAGGGCGGAAAAGCACAAAAGAAACGAGGTGCAAATGTCGACTGCTTCCATGGTCGAGCCATGAAGATGATCCAGAGGTTCAAGTGACAAGAACAACAATAGGCGAGAATAGGCCAGCTGCCTGTAGACTGCACTTACCACCGAGCATGTCTAGAAACTCCATGTCAGGGCTCTGGTTGGCACTCTGCTTGTTCTCCTCCACATGGTCGAACTGCGGGATGTTCAGGTCGCCGAGTTTGTCAAAGTCAAAGAACTCGGTGTTGGTGAATAGGGACAGCTCGTTGTCGAGGTTGAATGCTTCTTGCTGCTGCTGCTGCTGCTGCATAGCAAGATCGTAGGCCGATGGGATAGCATTCAGGTCATCGAGATACTGCGAAAAGTTCGGGGCCCGGCGGCCATTGTATTCAGCCATGGCGGTCGATGAGGCGTGCAGGCCTCTTCCCTCAATTCCCACCAAGAGGTTCGAAAGTCACCCTCCTTTGTATATCAGGCGTTTCGTATCGCAAGCAAGCGTAGTGTTCGTCGTCGGATTGTTCGGACGACGGAGGGGCAACAGCGGACTGTGCCGGTGGTGAGTCAAGAACCCGATGGTTCTGAATCGGTCGGACTGCTGCGTGAATCGGGGGCGTGGTTGTCGACAATGGCAGTGGTGGTGTTGCGGATGGATCGAGGAGAGAGAAGGAGAGAAAGAGGGGACTGAGAGACTGAAAGTGGGACGAGAGAGTCGGCGTCGAGGGAGATTTTGCGTCGGATTGAGGTAACCGAGTGGGGGTTCCAACGTGTCTGCGGGCTGAAAGCAAGTCGAGCGCTGAATAATACGGGCTGCCAATTAATGCCCACTTCGGCAGCCTCCGTGAATTCGCTCTACTTTACTTAGAACTGCCCTGTGCGCTGGTCAAGCCTTTTTGCTTTTGTTGCATGGTATGCTTTGATCATTTGGAACTATTCTTGTCTCCTTTTCTCGAATCTCTGGAAATGCCCTGGCCAGTTGTGCGGTAATCCTTGCGTCAGGAGTGAGCGAATTCCAGCGCTCAAACCCTGAGTTGCCTGACTCCAACCAGAGTTCAGTGCCACACTTGCCACTCGTTCCGAAGTCGGGAGTTGAACCACGGGCAGACCCCAGCCTGCATCCGATCTTCTCCTACGATGACCCGCCGCGATTATTAATTTCACGATACGGAGGACAGCCCACCAAGAGTTGGACTTACACTCGCTTGGGCCTTTAACCTTAAGGCGCGTTCGTACTCCGGCCTGCCTCCATGAAGACGCCTCTGACCTGCAAAGCATTTGACGAGCGAGCGACGTGAGCGGCGATGTTGAAGGATCAACACCCTGACGAGAATGCCTGTCTCTGATCATCCCTCGTTGGCCAGCCTCGCGGTCGGTCCTTCAAACCCAGTCACCATCGCGCGCTCTGGTTGGCTGGCGGCTGGCCCTGGTTTTTATCTTTCGCGCGGTTTGCGATGTAAATATCTCTGCCCTGTGGCCTTGAGATGGCTCAGATGGTGAGGTGAGCTTTCCCCCGCATTAAAGCCATATGGTGCCCCGTACTATTGAATCTGGTGATGGCGAATGCACACTCTTGATCACACAACGTCTTTTCGAGGTAATTCGTGGACCAGTGTTGGAAGCGAGTTGGAGTAGTTGCGCTCAGTAGAGTAGATATGGCGAGAGGAGCAGAAGTTCAACTTCGAGGCGACATGGCATCTGCATGGTACCAATGCGAAGAGGGGTCGGCGGTTGCCTCGCGAATTCTGAAACTGCAGATCTTCTTCGTCCTCCCTTGGAGTCTCCTGGATGTAGATACAGAGTATTTCCCCAAATTTCCATACTCCATACTCCAGAGTCGTGAGATTGTGCCTGCGTAGAAAATTCGGAGATGGCTCGGAAGCACAAATCACATGCTTTATCACCACGTGACGTAGATTGGTTGATCCTTGGCGCAAACAAAACGGCCTCAACAACAACAAGAGCCGTCAACAAGAGTAGCCGAGTATCGACCTCTCTACATCAAAGGCAGGCTCAATGAGCTTGCGCTTTAGATAGAATGCCACGCCAAAAGACTATCCGCGCGCCGACGACCGCCAGTCTCCCCAACAATCTGCGCATCCCCTCCACGACCCCATCCCTCGTCAAGGCGCTCGGAAAGCTCTCGCGCCAGTCCCTCCTCGACCTCGTCTTCCAATGGCTCGACGACCGAAACGTCAAATTCTTTCCTCCATTTCTTGAAAGTGACGAGACCAAGACCGACTCCCCCGATGATGAAGGCCTCCGCCCATACCCAGCCGAGCGCACCCTCAACGACGTCCGCAACGCCTATCAGGAACTGCAATTCCGCAAAGGCGGGAAACGCGAGGTCATCGATCGCATTCTGGATGGGGACTGGAGACACGGAATTACACTGCGACAACTCGCAATGGTCGACATCCGCTATCTAGACGACCACCCATCGAGTTCCCGCTGGACGGCCCTCGAACTTGCGCGCATTGGCGTCTCCCTCCCAAACGCAGACACAGACATCTCAGCCTGCATGCCCCGTGTCCACGCCTCAACCTTCCTCACAACCCTCCAACACCAAATCTCCCCGCTCGTCAAAGCACACTTCTACCTCTCGCGCTCGTCAACCCTCCCACTCACCTTCCTCCGCATCTTCGTCACGCACTCGCCATACCAGAACCCGCGCCAGGCGCCCGAGACACTAACGGACTCGACGCGTGTCATGTACGTCGCGTTCCCGGATAGCTGTCCATATATCTACACGTCTCTGGCGCCAACAACCGCGACGGGCGCGAAACCGAGTGCAGCGTCTGCCGTTGCGACGGATGCGCGGAGTCTCCAGCGTATTGTCCGTGATGCTGTACCGAAGGCGCTCTCGCTCCCGCACCAGCGGTATACGTTGAAAACAACGTCGCTTACGGCGAAGAGCCTCCAGGCACTCCTCACCCTCCGGGGCTCGGGTCGCTCGAATAAGGCTGCCGGCGCGTTTAGTATTTTCGCGGATGCGGTTATCGAGGGGAGCCCGCTTGACCCGCGACCATCGAATACCGTCACGCCAGAAGAACACTACAAACAATCGAAGCCACATAACGATGTCGACCCCGAAAAAGAGAACAATTCACTCAACACAGAAAAGGAAGCAGACCCCTCATCCACAACTCAGAACTCAAAACTCCTCCGCCGCAAAGACACATCAGACCTCGACCCTCGCGCGGCAAAGAAACGCAAAATGGCTGTGAACACCCGCTTCGGGACATCAGGCACACCACTCTCTTCCGCACCACTTGACCGCCTCGACGCGCGACTTCTCGATTCACCCAATCCGTCTCCGTCTTCAGACGCAGCTGATGATGCCAGTGCCACTGATGAATCCCGACCGAGTCTCTCCCTTACTTTCTCCGGAACGGATGTTATAGCTGGTATTCGCAAACTCGCGGAACTAGGAATTGTCAATGCGGAGCGGATGCCTGCGTGGATGACCGGCGAGGACGCGATTAGTGTTGCAGTTGTGAAGAGGGGGAAGGTGGTTAGGGATTCTGGGTGAAACTTGTTATGCTGGCTCGGATTTTTGCGCCTGCATAAGCAGGCTTCCTCATACGATTACAGTCACCGGATCCGGCTGGCTGTACGGTATCTTTCGTTTTTGGGTCTTGATGACCACTACAATCGGAGTCTATGTGCCAAGGATCTTGGATGCACACTCTACAGTGCGTTCTCCATTGAACAGAACGATATTTGAGCTACCCACACCTCGCTCTTCTCTTACAAGTATGAGGAGAACGACTCGAGGGCAGAGAATGCGCATCCCAGAACCAGCTGGCGACTGTCCGCGACACTTGAGGCTTTTGATCCTTGAACCGCTCGCACCCCTCAGCCTCCAGTCGAACCCCCACTTGGGTGACGCGAAATGGATTGAATAAACCGAATGACCGCCAATTTAGGCAGGGTATTAGGCAACCGAACGCCGGCGGTACCCAGTTAAACACAATAAAGGACCGACGAAAACGCAATGTGACCTCTGAATAAAGCGCCCGTAGTACCGTAACCCACATCCCTCTTCTAATAATCTTCGTCGTAGTTGTACGCATAGCTGTTACGCCAGCCAGAGCGAGAGAATTGTCGGCGCACCCAGTGCTGATGATATGTTGAGTAGTCTAGGTTAGTGAGTGGTGTTAGCGGGGAACATGAAGATCGGACTGGGGAGGAACAATCACAAGGATGGTCTCGTACCACGTTCACCAGACATGCCCATTTGGCTTGCCACATTGATATATCCGTCTTCCCCGACTTGGCCCTGCGTGCGGAGTTGTTCCAGGTCCATTCCGACTCTGCCGTCGGCATCTTCGACTTGCCAAGGGGAGCGACTGTGAACGCTTTAGTAACACCAACAGTAAGTTTGCGGGTGGATAGACGCACCAATAAACGCATCGGACTCCTCGCGAGTTCTGGGTGGCAGCCCACTTCTGAAAGCAGTTGGCATGGACATTGTTCCCGCACGCCGCTCGACACCATATGATGTTCTCCTTGCCGGGTTCAAACTCCATGAAGCAGATCGGACAGTCGCCCTCCACTGGTTTGCGCTTCCCATCTGTCTCGGATTCTTCGGCCTTTTCCTTGACGTGACGGAGGGGCGAGTTTTCGTATATCTCGGACAGTTCCTAGCAGAGTCAGATGCTGAAAGAGGATGAGCGGGGTATACTCACCGTCGAGAGGAATGCCAGCTGGTATTGCAGATGTATGGGAGCTTTTAGGACTTTGACTAGGACTGCAGTGGCCATTAATGATAAGTATAACGATGAGAGGGATATGAATAGCACGAAAAAAGAATAATCCATGGATAATGATGGTTAATGATAGCTTGATCAGAAACAGATTGACGTACCGTAGCAGATATGCTTGCATTGGTTCCCCTTCGCACCATCAGGACAACTGCAGGTCGGCTCCTTCCCAATGGTTGTCCTGTACAAGTTCCCAGTCGACCCAACCATATCAAACTTCATCTCCGGGACTCCATCCGCGCCATCAACAGTTTGTCCAACCACGAACATGCTGCTCTATGTTAGCAAAGGCGATTCCAGGCTGTTCGATACTTACCGCTGGGTAACTGCACGCTCTAAACGTTCCTGGAAGCTCTTTGGGGGTGCCTTGCGAAATCTTCGGGCGCGGCGTTCAGAGGCCTGCTCTCCTGTCTCTTTGCCCTTCGAGCTTCTGGCTTTCTTACTCTGGTTGACATTTTCTGGATTATCGAGAGCATTCGTTGGATCTGAGCTGGCTGCTGAGCTTGTTTTAGTTCGTTTGCGCGAGCTCTTCGCCGGAGTTGGAATCGATTCTTTCTTGACAGCACGCTTTCTCTTTGAAACCGCAGTTGACGAGCCCCTCGAGGCTATAGTGCGGGATGCAGCAGCACGGCCCATGATGAGCAGGTGCTGTGATAGAATCGAAGCTAGAGGGTGTTGAATTTTGTAGGAAGGTTGGAGGAAAAAGCAAGCAAACTTTGTGTTACCCAGCGAGTGACGCAAAGCACCTTCCCCAATCGGGCAGACAGACCTGAAGCCCTCGACAGCAATACTGCTAATGGATATCCAGTAGCCCGAGGATAGCATATAACAGCTTCACTCATAGACCATCATGCAGGTTGGCGAGCGTGTTGTATGAGCTCATAGATTGTTCCTTATCGCAGCTGCGATAACTAGTTCCCAACTAGTACTAGCTGCTCTGCCGATGCGGAGGTTTGCTCCTTTTGCTGTGTTTGCGCTGTTTGGTGGTCTAGGCCTCTTCAACGGACGCTTCATGCTGTCACTCTCCAACTCGACCATCAGCAATGGCTCGTCCTCGCGCTCACTCGGGTGCTGAAGGCCCGAAGGAGCCTCATTCAGTCTCTTTAAAAGGTATGTTACGCACTACCACTTTTTGGCCCAATCTAACCAGATGGCGATATAGTTCTGCGGTAAGCACCATCGATTGCGCGGTTGTTGAGAGCCCCTCTAACCTCCACAGCCTGTCGCGGCCTTCTCTAGCCCACCAGTATCCGCTGCCGGCAGCAAATACCAAAATTTCCAGTAAGGCGGGGTTGAGCTTCCCGTCGGATAATGTCGACAATCAATTCATTCTCACACCTCATGTACGTCCTCTGGATCCGCGTGCTCTGCTATGCTGACCGGACAAGCTCATGCTCCCTCCCACATTCGGCTCCGCATATGTCGGCGAAACGTTCGCCTGCACGCTAAGTGCGAACAATGAATTGCCGGAAGATACCTCGCGCGTGATAACCTCCGTCCGGATCGTCGCCGAGATGCAGACGCCCTCCCAAGTCTCCTCCCTAGACCTCGACCCGCCCACCGATAACGCCGTCCGGGATGGACTACAAAAGGGAGACTCGCTACAGAAGATCGTACGCTTTGACCTCAAGGAGGAAGGAAATCATATCCTGGCGGTCAGCGTCAGCTATACCGAAACCATAATGGGCACCGACTCGCAAGCAGCTAGCGGGCGAGTGAGAACGTTCCGCAAGTTGTATCAATTCGTGGCTCAGCCGTGCCTCAGCGTCCGGACAAAGTCTTCTGAACTGGCGTCGTTGGAGGTAGAGAACAAATCGCTCGGCCCTTATGGGAAAACACGCCTCGTTCGCTATTCCCTGGAAGCACAGCTGGAGAACGTGGGAGAAGGGGCAGTCGTGATCAAGGTATGCGCCTTCAATATGTTGAGAGAAAGTTCTAATGTGGACAGCAAACACGACTCAACCCCAAGCCTCCATTCAAAGCGATATCTCTAAATTGGGATCTTGAACGGCCAGACCAAGTAGACACACCACCCCCTACCTTGAATCCACGAGACGTATTACAGGTTGCGTTTCTTGTCGAACAAGAAGAGGGCCAACAAGAAGGCTTGGAGACTCTGCGCAGCGACATACGGAGAGACGGCCGCACCGTGCTTGGCCAATTATCCATCGAGTGGAGGAGCTCCATGGGAGATAAAGGATTCCTGACAACTGGCAACTTGCTGACACGAAAACGGACGTGAATCACAGCCTGAACACTAGTAACACAGCCTGCGCTGTGTAACGGGGACCCCATTTACCCCTCCCGGAAATGATCTCAGACCACTTACTCTCAACGGCAACCGCGAGCAAGCAGACGGTTATCCCCTGCAGAGATTTTCGCCTCCTCAGCGCTACACAGCACAGGCTTAATAAGTCTCCAAGATGGTTCGGCGGAATGTTGTGCTCCGTGGTCTGCGGCTTGGGGCCTTTCGCAGGCGAGCGTTACACGGTGCTGGTAGACATCGCGCCTGGGTAACCTACTGCCGGCCAGTAAAACATCAAACCAGCCTTACTGTACGTGTTGAACAATCAATGTCTCAATTAGTGCGACGCATACAGGCAATCTTATATTCTACCGCGAGTCTGGCCTTCATTCCGTGACGCTACAGTATCCACCGCGTATCAGCTTAGGGTTACCGGGTTGTTTCAAGGTTAATCTGATTGAATCCTGCCACATGTTGGAAAGTAGACCCCACTGGCGTTGCGTGACTATCAATTCAAGGACAACATGTTCACACTGGACAATCCTTCGATTGGTTACGATCCCACGCCCAGGTGGAAGGTGTCGCTCCAATGTCTAGGTGCTAAGACAAAGAGATCCCGCCTCGCTTTCCTCCTGAACCTGCTCAGCTTCCAAGCGCCGAAGCAGCTCGACATGTCGTTGACTCCTTGGCTCGACCGCAAACTCAAATGGTTTCGGTTTGTTGACCATCCCCGGAATAGCCTCCAGCTTGACCTCGATCTCCCTCCCCTGCGAATCCTTCACCTTCTCAAATCGAAATACAGCAAGCATCTGCACGACGGCGACATACACACTGGTGTTCGCAAAGTAGCGTCCCGCACAAGCTCTTCGCCCGTACCAAATGCGAGGTCGCCGGGGTCCAGCTCACACAGTGGCGTCATCTACCCTCTCTAGCTTGAACACCTCTAGATCGAGGGACGTCTTCGGGTCTTGTAGAAACCACCAAATGGGAGGGAGGAGGTATGCATCCTTTGGGATGAGATAGTCCTTGTAGATTATATCTTCCTCAGACTTGTGCGTCAGCCCCATCGGCCCGACGGGGTTCCAGCGCTATACCTCCTTCACGATGCCGTCATTGTACGACATATGCTTCCTGTCGGAGAATGTGGGGAGTTGAGATGCGTCTTTGCCGATGACGCGGTCAATCTCTTCCGGTGCGCGCACCTGGACTTCAGGAAACATCGCCAGAGCGAGAATAAGGCTCATCAGGATGGCAACTGTGCTATCCGATCCTGCGGCATAGAGGCTAACGGCTGTCCACTTAATGGCCTCTTTATCCTCCGTCCCCAATCCCAAGTCACTCCCCAGGAGGTTCGAGACGTATGACGGTTGATTGACGTCGTTGGCTATCTATTGACGAAGGAAAGCATACGGAATCTCAGCTGCAGCCTCATTGATGGCCTTCCACTCGCGCGCTGTCTGCCGGTACAAAAGGCGCGGGGAGCTCTCGGGGAGACGGTCGATGGCAGGTATAGCGTGGGTAATCCATGAGCACGGCACAAACACCAGAAAGGGATGTTCCATTGCTTGCTCGGGCAACTCAACGAAGAAATCGGACCCCTTCAATGGGGCCGTAGGTGTCTTTGTGATTGAGCCAGTGCTGGAACTCGGGCGTACCGCCCAGTGGTAGGGAGAGGATGTTGTCGAGAATTGGAAGGGGCGGTGGCTCTAATTTGATCAGAGCGTTGACTTGGACTTGGTGCGGGTGTGCGGTACCCTTCCCAGGGAGGTGAACTAAGCCCATTATCCCCTATTACGGCGGTAGAATCACCTTGTTCTCTGGCTCGCGTTTGCCTCGAGGCCAATATCGCAATCTCACGGGCGAATAGGGGGTACCAACAATCTATTGATAATCAGATAAACAGCGCATCTTCTCCTGTTTATGGAGGCCGTATTCGCTGGCTGGGGGTTTGCCGCTGCGTGCGTGTTGAAGACTCGAGTCAGGGATGTACCCTTCCTAGTAATGCAGGCAAATATACAATCAGACACAAGACACTGCATACAGAAATAGTCCATGCCTGCATGGCCAGATCCAAGCCTAGGTATTTTCAACACACTCAACAAAGTCTATGACCACCAGAATGAAGCGCATCATCAAATCTAGCATTGAATCTCTTTGCGTTGAGTCCGTTAAACCCTGTACCTCTTTGGGAGGTCGGATATCCCGGCTGCGCTGTTACGTCCTGCCCGGGGGCCCGATTACTCCGTCATTGAGGCGTATTACACCGCATATACTAGTAGTAAGCATATACATAACCCGGTAGAGCAGTGACCAGTCTCTGTAATCCTCAGAACCGCCCGAGCCCTGTTTATCATGTCCTTCCTCGACGCGGTTCTCTGAATTCGGCCCCATTACTTGGCGTTCCACTTAAACAAGCAGCTCTGCCCCCTCTCTCTGTCCGTCATCCCTATCAAGGGACAGGAACGGAGGAGGGGGTTGTGCTGGATGGCTACTTAGTGTGTGTAGCATTAGCTTCTTGTAGTGAACGGTTTTTTTAGGAGGTTGAGTAGGGTGGTTTGACGCGGTTGCTTTTATACTGAGATGGCCACTTGGATTAGGATAATGAGATGGTAGCATGTCCTGGTGTCGTGGTGATATATCAGGAGATAAGATACAAAGGGTCATTGTCATTCAGGTCTTGACCCCATTGTTATTGAAATAAGTCCCCATACAGATATATATATCAAGGATGTGTGCAATCCTGCGATTGACAGGAGGAGCCCATACAAACAACATGGTTAGGTCTAAATATATATTTAGACTGGGCGGTACTCCATCGGTCACTGGCTGATATAATCATGAGGCTACTAGTTACGAGTGGTACTTACTGAATTGTCCCTCCTGCATGATTGAGAAGAGATGCACTTATCCAGCGGTGTGCTGTATGGAAAGAAGAGTATAGTACCATGCATACACGGTACACCCTTACGTCGACAGCAGATAGTGGAATTGAAGGCGAAGGGAAGGCCGGTGACAGAAGTAAGCTGACGAGACAGGCTACTCCAGAGTAGATCTCACGAACGCACGCGCTCACGATCTAAGCGACTTGTCGAGAATCGAGATCCATGGTTCAAAGTAAGCGATCGTTTCATCTTACTCGACGATAGAGGTAGACTCCGTAGCTGATCGCTGGCGAAATTACCTCAATGGTTCCAAATGCGGACCAAGTTGATCCACCGATCGCCAGACTTTCATTCTCCATGATTTTCTCTATGAGATTGAGACTGCAGATGAAGGATCATTTGCACGTTTGGTGGAGGAGTTGAACAGGCTTGCCAAGAGGAACTGATGTATAGAAGGGTACATTATTAGGAGGTCTCGTGGTGAAGAGCACAAGATCGGCGAATGGCGCTTAGCAATGGCACTGTGGCAGTGGCAGTGGTATTTGGGGAAACGGTCCTACCTCGGGACGGACAGACTTTTGGGAACGGAAGTGAGACATGGCGGTTCTTAGCCATGCAGCTGCGGGACGGAGAATGCTTCCTCAGCAAGGTTGCGATAGCGATAGAGTCGATTCAGGGGTCAACCTCGAACATTTCCGCAAACGTCAGAATTGGAGGGCGAGCTGAGGTTCCATGGTTATCTTGAACAGTCGTTCTCCAGAATCCTGCGCAGGCCACCCGAACATAGCGACTCCACTTCGGTTCTCCTCCCGTCCGAGCGCAGCTGAGGTCTGTTAGCGCTTGGGATAGAGCAGACAAGGGGACTCCAGAGTCCAGACAGAGTAAGCAGTCGTTGTGAAAAACTTCGTATCACTGTGGAGGACCGCGGCTGGTTCCTGGCGAAAAGAGGAGGTGGTTGGTGTGGCTGCAGCTAAAGATGCACACTTGCAGTAGTCCAGCAACTTGTCCAGGCCTTGGGGTCCCCGAATTGCTTTTTCCCTTGATCCCAGACCGACCTGCACGTTGGACGGTTTGCTGTCGCTGTCGCTGCTCTGGCGACGTCTGAAACTCAACCTGGCGAGTTTGCTGTCATACCTGCTGGCTCAGGAATTAGAGGGCAGTGGTTAGTATGGTAGTGACACTGGTAATTGGAAAGGAGCTCGTGCAACTGAGACAGGGACTCGGCTGGAGCTGGCTGGCTGGCTGGCTGGCCTGCTTCTGGCGGCCGTTTCGACTTCTGCCCCCTTCCACGCAACCAGCCGAAAAAGAAAAGAAGAGCAGAAAAAAATAAAATAAAAAAATAGTCTCCAGGCAAAAGCAGGGTCAGGACGCAAAAGAGAGTGAAAATCAGAAGGAAATCAGAAGCAAATCCGGCATCCATACTCTATAATTCTGATAATAATAATCAGCAGCTTCCCTGCAGACGAACGGTTCGCTCCTTTTAGGCTCTCCTTTTCTCCTCCATCCAGATCGGCACAGCGTCCACGACACTCGCTCTTCTTCCACTCCTCCACCAACTCCCCCCCCTCTTTCTCCCTTATCTTTTTTGGGTCTTGCTATTCTTCTTCGCTACGCTATTTTTATTCTCTCCCTTTTCGTTTCAGCCTTCTCGCCTCCTGCCTTCCAATCAGCTTTCCAACCCCTCTCCGTCTTGCGCGATACCGTCGCAATCCCACAACTTATGCTTCTCCTGCCCATTCCCTTCGGAGCCCCTGATCGCTGAACTCTTCAAACACCCCTCGATACAGGCCGGAGAAGCCCGGTTCTTCTACTGATTGGTCTCCATTACCAATGTTGTGACGAAGCCCACGACTTGCCGCGACGATTCATGATTTACAACCCCGCAGACACCGACCCCGACCCTCGATAATTCGGCACGATGCCTTTCTCTACCTCCTCCTCCCACTCCTCCACCGCCGAGGTCACAACCACCCCGCTCGCAGACTACTTTTGGATAGCCGGTGTGGACGGCGCTGAGATTCTAGACACCTTTCGCAAGCTAGGGGATGAATACCGCATCTCCAACGCCGCCGCTCCCGGCCCCGCGGTGACCGACACCATTGAGGAAGATGCCGACGCCGAGGACGCTCACGATCCCCGTCTGGACGGTCTGCTCTCCCGAAACCCTTCCGTGATCGGTCCTCCCAGCTCCCAGCAGCGTCTCTCATTTCGCTCCGACAACTCAGACCACAACGCCAACGGCACGCACAGCAACCGCAGTAGTATGACGATCAAGGGCGGTGCCGCTCCGTCACCGCGCGGTTCTGCGTTCCTGGGACTGGAAGACTTTGACTTTGACAAGGCGCTGTTCAAGTTTGCCTCGGAGAGGGATTCGTTCCTGTCCGATCTGAGTCTCAGTGCTGGTGCCATCACGCCGCAGGCACGACCACGGTCGAGGGTGCGCACTCAAAAGATCGTTTCCGAGGACCCGCAGCCATCAGGACTACTCCGATCTGGAATTGGAAGTGTACGGCGGCACATGTCGTTTCGTGACATGAACAGCATGAAGAGGCAGCCGTCGGTGGCTCGTCAAGGTGGGTACACTTACACTGCAGCGGATAGGCAACCATTGCTAACCTGTCCAGCCTCGATTCGTACCTCGCGCCGTCTGAGTAACTACAATTCCGTGATCCCCGCACCCCAGCCGTTGGAAATATCCCCGACCATGCATCCTCTGAAACGCCGGTTCGAACCAGTCCTCCTCGACCGATACCCTCCAAAAGGCATGGCCGAGGATGTGAAGCAGCGCGCCCACTTTCCCGACTACGTCCCCATGTTTGCATTTCCAAATGACATCAATATTGTCTCTTCCGATCAGAGACCGCGGTCGACGTGGCATGGATTTGCCATGACAAGTGACAATGGAGCTCGTTTACACGCGATATGTGTTATTGTTTGGATTCCGTTGAACCACCAAGCGGCAGACCAACTGGAAAAATGCTGCGAGGAATGGCGCAAGGATAACATGACTGACGAGGAGCGAGAACTGGCAGCGAGCCTGGGAGAGCGGCTAGCTCAGGAGCGCGCTAAGCTCTCCCGGCTCCTAGCCCAGCTTCCGACGGTGCCATCCGGCTCTGAATCGAGAGAACAGCTGGAGGACGAAATCAGCGCCGTCGAGGAAAAGATTGGCTTGATGACCGACCTTTTGCGCCCGGTGCGTCATGGAGCGGCATCAAAGATCGAAGGTCTGACCGACGGCGACACTGGTTTTTGGATTCCTCGCGCCTACGGTATCCTGGGCCGCGAAGAGAACATGACGAGTTTCTGGAAAGAATGGCTCAAAGCTGTCATTGTTCCTATGACTGACAACAGCATCCAGCGCGTACCCCCGGCATCCCCTCGGATGGGCGTATGGCAGCCGCTGGAACGATACGTAATGAATCTATGCACCGAAGCTTTCAGCCCTAACACTTCCAAGACACAGGTGGAACTGGCGGTTCGGGAACTGCGCCTATTTGCTCGAAAGGAAGCCACCAATGAGCTGCCGGGATCTCGAAACACCGATCTATATGCGTTGTTCCGGACCTTATCGCTGGCCAATATCATCATCCTCTTCGAGTATGCGCTCACCGAATCGCGGATCATCCTGTTGTCCTCGCACACATCCATGCTGTACCTTGCTACGCGGGCTCTGGTTGACTTACTGTTCCCGATTCCCTGGTCTGGCGTACTGATCCCTGTCCTTCCGGCACGGTTGATCCAGGCTCTCGAGGCGCCTTGTCCTTACATTGTCGGTATCGAGCGCCGATACGAAAAGGTTGAGCTTCCTTCGGACGACTTTGTCCTGGTGGATCTTGACCAGGACATGATTGAAAGTACCATCAAGCCAACCCCGCTGCCACGCCACCAGAGGAGGAAACTTCTCTCTCTGCTCCAGCTCGCCGCTCCCCATCACAGCCGATACGGAGTCCCCACTGGTCCTCCTGCTTATGCTATTGAGACCTTCCCATTTGACGCGTTCATGTCTGAGAACCCAGGCATCTACCACTCCAAAGCACAGTCGACACATCTGGCAAAATATGTAGGACTCAATTCTGGATCGTTTGGTCAAAGCGCTGTGCCACCCAACTCTACCCAGCCGCTCATCTTCAATGCTTTCCTGCATGCCCGTAATGAGCAGGCCGCGTCGAGAGGATACTCATCCAAAGGCGGAGACCGACCTGGAACGGGATCGACTTTCAAAACTGGATCTCCACCGTCGCCACGAGAAAGTTCGCCCATTTCTGGACATTTCCCACCGCTGCCCAACGCACCGGGCTCCCGCAACGATTCAGGTCTAGCCCTTCAAGCGTCACTCCGTGAGAAGCGGTCTGGCCATTTCGATGCTGCATCCCGACGCAGCTCGTCCTTTGGTATGGATCCGCGCCAGGTGCCTAGACGGCCGAGTGTCCCATTCCTGGGCCATGCACCGAACTTGTCTGTCACGACGCTGAACACTGATTATCATTCTACGTATGCACCGTCGGTGTATGCGCAGTCTACCGTCGCGGCCTCAACCATCGTGCCTCAGGCTGTTATCCAGCCGATCCACAACACTGAGGGCACCTGTTGGGTAGAGGGGCATTGCCTGCAGCTGCAACCGTGGGATGACAAGGCGGTCTGTTCGATTTGCGATGAGCGAGCCGATGAAAACATGTACAAGTGTGCATCATGTAAGACTTTGGTGCACAATCGGTGCGCCCACCAGATCTGCCTCGTTTGTCCTGTGGCATTCCACCCTGAGCAAGTACGGGCAGCCTTTGTTCGATGCTTCGCCAGCTTGTTCTACACATACAAGAAGTTTCTTCAGCCGGCCAGTGGGGACAAGAAGAAGGCGGGTCTCACATACAGCTTCAACATGGATGCATTTTTCAAGAGCTTGCCTGGTGAGCACGCAGAATACATTGGTGTTTTACAGCATACTCAAGGTGAGTTTGCCTGTGGAGATATGCAGGTGGATAGTAAAACTGACGATCTAGGTTTCAACGAATTCATTAGCGACAGGGAGAGGATGAATCCCAAGGCCAAGGACCCGCGGATGGCACTCTTTGACGAGATCATCCTGTCAAAGCGGAACCGAGGCCGGTCGTCTCTCTTCTCGAGCCGGTCGACCACCGACTTTCTATCTGATACTTCGAACCACCTTTGGAGGACTGCAAGTGCCGCCTCCTTTGCCGCGGGCAGGACCCAGCAAAACCTTTCCGGGGACTACACCCGAGTTGTCACACGAGGTATGTCGTACTGGGTAGCACCTGTACATCATAACATCCACGTTACTAATGCCGCAGCAGCCCCAGCGAAGCTTGATGCCAGTCTCATGAAAGAGCCCCGCATGATTCACGGGGCTCCTCGGGTGTCAAAGACGGCCAACAACGCTCGGCGGAAGCCCCTCCCCAAGCTCATGAATGGTCTCGCAATCTCCCCGCCGTAAGGGAGGACGGACGATGGTTGGTGGAGTGTTCTCGTCCCGGACGGTATCATCTGGATGCTATCACGACAACCGCCACGTATTCCTCCTCCTATCTGACACCTCCCAGACCAATTGCGGGCCAGGCGCTCCGCGCGGGCTGCGTTGCGGAACTTTTCGACCCTTAGACTGGGCAGCTCAGCCAACATTGAAACACTCGCTACCTTGCTCCTCTCCTGATCTCTGCCAGACCACGGCATTTCCCGCGTCCGACGCGAAGAATCTGACGTCAATTTCCTCAATAAAAGTTTTAGACTCGCGGGCTGGACACCTCTTTCGTTTCTTTTTAACAATCCCTTGTCGATCTGCAGCAGCGGCTGCAGCTCGAGCTCAACCTGATCTGATCTTCTTTATGACCACCCGTCAGGGTCTCATGAGCTTCTCATGTGCCCGCTGGTTTCATAAAAGGTCCCGAACCGCACGAACCCTTGTACAGTTATTGGCACATACATGCATGATAGACATACTACTAATCACCCGTGGGCACGGATACCGGATTGGGGGGTTGTATTTGCAGGAAATCGGCCATGTTTTGTTCATGTTGGATCTACTGTTTTGTCTCCTTTTTATACCCTTGATACACTTCTCTCGTTTCTTGAGATACCAAGTCACAATCTCATGCTCACGCTTGATTCACTGTCGTAGCTTTGTATGAGCAGCAGCCTGGAAGCCGGAAGTATTCACTACCTTGCCTCCTCGCTCCAGCCAGCCACTAAGAGCCGTTTTCTTGATGACGGCCAGTCCCTGGGCCAATCCTCCGGGGATCATGTACCGACGGACAATTATGGTAGGACCGGGTGCCAGGGAAGCTCTCTGGACGGTGGTAGGTGGATATGGGGAGGTTTTTCCTCGTATCACGTAGGAGATGTTGCATTGGATGAGAGATCAGGGTGTTTTCGAATGTCATACATTCATTCCGTCCATTAATAATACCCTTCGCGGAGCTTCATTCTCTACATTAATAATGGTCTTTGCTGAGCTTCATTCTCAACCTGATCCACCCCGAGGAGCAGCTCAATTAAGCCGTGACCATTGACCGTCTCAAGCAAGTCTCAACCCTTCGGTGATCGGTATAGACGACCCCTAAACTTTGGCTCATTACCCATTCATCCTTTTACCCAGTTTTACCCCGATCTTACCCCCCAGCTGCATCAAAGCCAAGGCAGCGCCTGATTGGCGGAATAAATTGTGCCGCAGCAAAGGCCGGGGAAATTTAGCCGTCGGATGCGCCCAAAATCTCCCTTCCATTTGGCCAGTCTCTTGGGTGATCGCGCTCCTCCATGCTCCATCGATCTCCATCCAATTCCAGACGCTCTCACCTTCTGTTCGCTTTTTTGTTTCGCTGTTCGCTGCGACTCGTGAGAGGCAGAGAAATGCCCCTCTCTCCCGTAGCCCGTCTTTCCTTCTGGTCCTGATCGGACTAAGCCCGGTTGGTTGCGCGCTCACGCTCTTATCCTGCTTGCATTCCTCCTCAGATACGGACGGGGGAAGACGCTCTTTGCCCGACCTGCGTTGTGTTGCCTGGTCTGTTGGCCATAAGCAAGGTAAGCTATAGATTGCGGCTTTTCCGTTGGTGGTTAACTATTTCTCCCTTATGTTTCTCTGACTATTTCCTGCTTCCTGCTCCCCGACCGGCGGCCGCGGTTAATAACAGGCTGTTATAACTGTCTACTAGTACTACCTGGTGGCTTGCTGCTACTTTCCCCTTCCTTCCTTCTCTCTCTTCTTCCCTTTCTGTCTCGTCTCGTCGATGCTGGCCCAGTTCACTCGTTCATTCGTTACTTAACTGACTGTGGCAAAAGGAAATCGGTTTCCGCGGATCATCAATGCGACTCCACGTTTCGTCCCCAAATTATCCCTCCTCTTAGATCGCTGCATTACGCATATCTATCAGATTCCAATATCTACGCACGTACACCGGACATACAACGTACTATATTTCTGCCCGCGCCATCTCAAAGTATGCCTTGAAAGATGATGCAAACCGCCCTCCATCAACCTGTGGCTACCACCCTGCGAGCCGACGCACCCGTCAACAACACAACGACCACCACTACTCCCTCGACCACAATCCTCAAGGGAGCTTCCGCCTCCTCAGCACTCCCATTCCCTTCCGCGCTTCTTCCGCAGGATCCCCCACGCACCGTCGTTACAGTTTACGGGCCGGGCCAGGACACGATCGTGCAGGTGGTCGCAGACGTCCTCGGAAAGCCATGGACAACCGAGACCTCGCTCTCAGCACTCGGACGGGGCAGCAGCGCAGTGGTCGTCGGCATCCGCGCGACGGATCTCGCGGGGAGTTTGCAAGAGGCAGGAGCGGGATTCGACCGGTCCGCGTGTATACTGGTGAACTTTCACGGCGTCGATGACGGGTCCTTCCCTGAGGAGTCGCTGACGGAGCTATGCGACTACGAGTTCCTGTACTCGCTGCGGAGCCCCTTTTTCCGGCGCGACCTGACGCGCTTCCTCTCGCTTATCTTGGGCCAGACGAGGCCGCATGAAGATCTGAAGACGAAGAACCGCACGAATTTCATTTCGACGACGTTTCCGGATGTGCATGCGGCCTTGCCGAATTTGGATATTCTCTCGGTGGGATCGGATGCTGTGGAAATCCGTGTGGATTTGCTGGTTGATCCGGAGCCGCTGCAGAGCGACGGTAGGAATGCGAATGCGACTGCGCAGCCAAGCCCCGTGCCGAGTCTGCGGTATGTAGGGCAGCAATTGATGCTCCTGCGGCAACACACGGAGATGCCGATTATTTTTACGACAAGGTGCACAAAGGAGGGAGGCAAGTTTCCCATGGACGACCCGAATCTGTTCTACCGGTACCTGCGGCGCGCGATCCAGTGGGGCGTCGAGTACATCGATGTGGAGCTGTGGCTCCCAGAAAAGGTGCGCCGGTCATTAGCAGAGGTCAAGGGGAACAGCGTGATCATGTCTGCGTTCCACGACTATTCTGGCGAGTGGAAGTGGACGTCGCCCGAAGCACCGAGAATCTTCGAAGAGAGCGCCAAGTATGCGGATATCGTCAAGATGATTGCGATGGTGCACAGCGTCGAGGCGAACTATGAGCTGGAGTATTTCCGGTCGACGGTCAAGCAGACGCATGGGGCGTATCCGCTGTTATCAGCGGTGAACATGGGACAGCTAGGACAGCTGTCGCGTGCGCTCAATACAGTCTTTTCGCCCATCACACATCCGCTCCTCCCCATGATCGCCGCACCAGGCCAGTTGACAGCGGCCGAAATCAATGAGGCACTCCACATCATGGGCCAGTCTCCCAAGCGCGACCTCTACGCCATCGGCTCCTTCCGCGCAACGCCGCAGTCCATGTTTATGGAGAAATGCTTCAACGAGCTCAGCCTCCCGCACACACTCACCTCCATCGACCGCGGCCCACCGGGCTCCCTCGAGCGCGTAATCAGCCAGCCAAGCTTCGGCGGCGCCGCCCTCCACCCACCAATTCCCAGCAACTCGCGGCTCCCCGCTGTAAGCGACGCCGCGCGCGCAATTGGCCTCGTAGACACAATTGTCGTAACAAGCCCGGGGACTCTCGTTGGCGAAAACGCCAGCTGGAAGGGCATCCGCGCGACATTGACGCGGGACTACGTGCCCAGCGCATACCGCAATCGCGCGGCAATTATCCTCGCAAGCTCTGAGAGCGAAGCCTCGTCGAGCATCTTCGCGCTGCGCAGCCTTGGCGTCGGCGCAATCTACACAGTCGGGTTCCGGGGAACGGGCCCACTAGCCGAGGGCCTCGAACCGTTTACCACGATCCAATCCGTGAAACTCGTCGAGCAGCCCTTTGTCATCGTCTCGGCTCTCCCGCCGGAGAAATCCCTCCTCGTGCAGCCGCTTCTCCGCCACTACCGCAGTACAGGACGGGCATCTCCGCCCTCGACACGGGGGAAAGTCTATCTTGACCTCACCCGCGGAGAGAGAAATGGAGATCCGCTGGGTGTTGCGGAGCGGGCTGGGTGGACGGCGTACGGGATCGAGGACGTGAATGCGTGGACGACGGTTGAGACGCTGAGGCTGCTTGTTGGGCAGAATGTGCCTTTTGATTTTGTGAGGATGGCGTCGGGGAGGATTATTTGATTTGTCTACTGGTATCTGCATTACATTTCCAGCTATTTCCCTGCATGGCTCTTTTTTTCCGGTTCAGGAATACATACATACGATATTCGACGAGTGTAGATCCACCCAGCTTGACTTTAATTGTTGTAGCAATGTAGATACGAGCGATACGAGCACTACCCCTAAGCGAAGGACAAGGGAAGGGAGAAGAAGAAGAGAGAGGTAAATAAACGCCGATCCGGCCCTCCGTCCGCCCCCATTCAGGGAAAATCCCGCTCTGCGGCCTGCCCACATTCTTCCGATTCTGTGCAGAAGAACCTTGAGGGACAGGGTGGCAGTGAGTGGCCCTCCCACGGTCCACCCCAGAATCTCCCCCTCCAGCCCGGGGCTCGCCTGACTCGCTGAACGAGCCATCCCCGCATCGGTTGTATCTCCGCCTGCTAGCCTGGAATCCGTTAGCGCAGGCTAGCCGGATATTGGAGGTGCGCCGCTTGTTGAGGTCGGCTGGCCGCTGGTCCTGCAATAAGAATCTGTGCGCACTGGCTGGCTCTGCGCTTTTCCGTCCCCCGTCCCCCTTCCTCCGGCTGGGGTTAGAAGACTCCGGGGTTGCGTTGCCGTTGAGTGACCTGCGTGGAGCGGCGTGGGCGTGGGCGTCCACTGGACCTTGGAGACTCGACTCGACTTGAGAGACGAGCTAGACTAGAGTTTCTGAGTTATTATTAACGTACCACCCTCCCTCTCCAGCTTTTCTCCACTTGATCTCTTTCGACCTGATTCTCCATGTATTTTTCCTCTCGTTGTTGTCGTTAACACTGGCATTTGGCTTGGACTGGATTGGATTGGAAACGGTTACTGGCAGAGTGCGACTCGATGGTGATGTCTGCCCGCCCAACCGTCAGCATCGACCGGCTGACGCCGCGGCGTGTTACCGCTGAGCCGCGAGAGTCGATGAATTGTAAGAGTTGTCGGAAGAGAAAGGTGCGTTCCATGCTGCTGCTTTGCTTTTTTTTGCGATTTTTGTCTCCCCCCCTCTTGAGCTCTGTTTGCCATTTGGTCTCTCTTTTGAGCTGAGTGAGTGATTTATTGATTTCCACTAGATAAAATGCAATCGCCTCCGACCCAGCTGCGAGGCATGCAAGGTATTCCAGTGTGCCTGTATCTATGGTCGGTCCCGTCCCTCCACGCCATCCCATCCCATCCCAGTTTACTCCAACCACAACAATTCGCGAAACATGCTAAACAAACACAGACGCCGTCCCCAAAAAGCGCGGCCCGAAAACAGACGTCCTCGAAGCCCTGCTCAAACGCGTCGATGGCCTCGAGAAGCGTCTCCAGGACGACAACACGCATCCTCTCTCGCCGTCATCGCCCGTAAAGGATCTCTCGCCGCAGTCCCAGGCCGCCGCCGCAGCGGCGCAGGCGGCTTTTCCTTTAACCGCTCAGACGCAAGGGCACGGTCAAAGCCAGGCGCAGGCGTATGCGAACTCGAGCCCTGTTGTTCATCATGGGTATGTGTTTCCGCCGATGGGTCAGGGTCATGGTCAGGGTCCGTTGCATGGGCAGCCGCAGACGCCCGGCCTAGCTCAGGCGCAGGCGCAGCCTGGTCGGGTCCCCGATGCGATGCTTGATGCGTACTTTGCGCGATTGCACGGCAAGCCGTTCTTTATTCTTGATGAGGCGGCGACGCGGGCGAGATCTGCGGCTGGGACTTTGCCGGGGTATCTTGGGATGGCGGTTTATGCGCTGACGCTGAGGTATGTTTGCTTTTCTTGGTTGCCTTGAGGCTTTGGATTTGGGTGAGGGCACTGCTGATATTCGACAGATACACCACGGTCAACCCCCCGCCCGGGAGTTTAGAGTACGCGCGACAAGCTCGGCGCATGGTCGATATTGATCAGCCGTCTATTGAGAATCTACAGACGCTGCTGCTGCTCTCGCAGACGTTTTATGCTTATGGCTGTGGGAAGAAGGCGTACATGACATTAGGTGCGTCTATAACCTCTCTTTGTGAAGCATGCTGACGGCTCAAGGAAACGCCGTCTCCATGGTCCTGGCCCTCGATCTCTACCGCGAACTCCCCGCCTCCCATCCCGCACCTCCGCTCGAACGCGAGATGCGCCGCCGCCTCTTCTGGGCCGTCTACGTGATGGACCGGTTTCTCACCTGCGGCTCCAAACGACCTTGCCTCATCGCCGACCACTCCATCGTCGTGCGCCTCCCATCCAGCTCGTCAGCCTCTGACCCGGGCGACGTCTTCAACCCCGTCGGCCCCAACATCCCGTACTCGTCGGACCGCCGCAAAACCTCTGGCTCCTGCTCCGCCCTCCTCGTCGACATTTCGCGCATTCTCGGCGTGACACACCGCTACCTCGCCGCCGGCGGCGTAAAAGGCGACTCGCACTTCCCATGGCACGCATTATCGAATCTCTCCAAAATCAGACAGGAACTGGACCTTTGGGCCGCCGGCACACACGACCTCTTCGCCTCCATCGAAGCACTCTTCGGCCATCCGGAGAGCACCCTACTCCTCCTCTCAAAACTCATCTACCACCTCGTGCACTGCCTGCTCTACCGCCCCTTCCTCCCCATCGACCTCGCCGAGCTCCGCGGCTCAGGCCAGCACCAGAGCTGGCAAATCGAAGCAACAACCCTCTGCTTCTCGCACGCAAACGCCATCGCCGAACTCGTCGAGCTCGCGCGCCACGCGCCGAGAATCGAGTGGCCGGATCTCGTCGCATACTGCCTCGCCGTCGCGGGGACGGTGCACATCCACGGCGTGCACTACCACGGGCGCCGCGACGGGGAGGTCTTTGCGTCGTCGCCGGATTTCCTGGCGCGGGAGATGCACCAGCTTGCGTGGTTGAGGCAGTCGTGGACGGGCGCGCAGCATCATCGCGATTTGCTCACGACGCTATCGGCGTGTCATGCGGATTTGGTTAGGACGCTTGCGGCGCGTCCGGTGCGGTTTGCGCCGGTGTTTCATCTTGAGGATTTTCTGGACAGATATCCGGGGCTTGTTGTTGATGGGGGGCATGTTAGGCTTGTTGATGGGGATGAACAGTATGCCCATTCCCCTTGCCAGTTTTTCCTTGGGAGATAACCTTGGGAGATAAGTATACTAACAAAGATATAGGCTGGAACTCGACCCGCAACTCCTCTACGCGCCGACCCTCCCCTCACAACAACCGCACCTCCACACCTCGTCACACGTACACGCCCGCCACCACTCCACCTCCTCCGCATCCCTCTCCTTCCACCCACATCACACCTCCCCAACATGGCCCGACAT
Organism: Aspergillus pseudodeflectus; assembly: GCF_044049435.1. Taxonomy (NCBI): domain Eukaryota; kingdom Fungi; phylum Ascomycota; class Eurotiomycetes; order Eurotiales; family Aspergillaceae; genus Aspergillus; species Aspergillus pseudodeflectus. The sequence goes on along the minus strand of NW_027263870.1, from coordinate 25,062 downwards.
CCCCACAGACCCGGACCTCCTCGACCCACAAACCCATTCCCACCCACACCTCGCCGGCACCGCAGGATCCGTCTTCTCCCCAACCCTCCCGCAACCGCCGTCATCAAGTACATCGCCCTCCTTCCTCCACCCGCAATCGTTGGGTGCCAGCACAGCCAGCAACGGATCCATCAACATAAACAGCACGCTCCACCCGCAAATCGAAATCCAATACGCGACCTTCCCATTCGAGTCGACTCCCGGACCTATCGGCGAGTCGCCGGAATCCGTTCCCTCGTCGAATGCCGGGCCGTCGGGTTCCGGTGCAAGCGCAGGCGGGTCCGCGAATGAGGAGAAGGATCCGTTCTTGAGTCTCCTGGAGCAGATTGCGGAGAATGAACATAGTCAGGGCGGGCCGAGTGAGTTGGATTTCTTTTTGGAGGGGTTGGATGAGAAGGCGGCTTAGTTCTTCCGGATGGCAAGGGGGAGGGAAGAAAGCGGGGTTTGTACAATCTTGTAAAGCGAGTGTCTATAGGGTTGGATCAGCGTGAGCGTGGAGTTTGGAGTCTACGGGTATGGGTGCGGAACTCCTTCCGGGCTCATGGAATCGGGACTATTGATTGATTGATTGATAACATGGACATGGACGAACTGAACATAAATGAGATAAAGCAAATGAACATATGAAGCCAAAAAGTCCTTACTCCGCCTCAGCCGACATGCTGACAGAGTACTGGCTCACTACTGCTGACGATGTTATCTCAGTTCGTTTCTCTCGGCAGCGCTGGAACTATAGCTATACCCTGACGTCATGACAGGAACCCCCATTTTGATACAACACCACGCCATATCTGCGCTTCCTCCGAAGCAAATCGCATGAGGTATTTAATCGCTGTTCTGCATGAAATAGATACCTACTACCTCGCGGACAGCCCGAATCAATTTAAACCAACAAAGGCCCCAAGTATGGATACAAATACAAGTATATCAGATACAATCCCCCTCTACCTCGCCGACAAGCTCTCGCTCGAAGAAGCGATTCAACGCGGTCCGCTCCCCCCCCCCAACCTGCGTCTTTTCTATTCCTAAGCCCTTCTTCCCCCCTGAAGTCCATGACCAAGCTGAAACTCACCAAGAAGAACAGTAACAACACACCCCCCCTCCAAGAGAGACCTCCTCCTCTCAATCCTCTCCGAGGCAAAATCCCTCCCCCGCGAAATCGACACGCACCCGACGAGTCCGACGCCCGATCGCCCGGGTCCGGCGCAGGAGCGGCTTTTGGACTTTGTGAGGGCTTTGCAGAATCCGGGGCAGGTAGGTGGGAGATGGGGCGGAAGTGCTGGAAGCGGTACCGGTACGGATGGGAGAGGCTATGGGATTGATCTCGATGCTGGGGAGGGGGCATTCGGTCCTGGCCGTGGGGGTGGAAAAGGGGATGGGGAGGATGCAGCGGAGGAGGAGGAGTACGAGCTGGTCAAGGATATAATCCGCGCATCGTTTCCTTCCTTCCCGCCACCACCTACTACGACGAAAGAAGGAAGACAGGACCTCGTCCCTGAACAGCGCCAGCGCCAGCGCCGGCGCCAATCCGCCAGCGATGAATCGCTTTCAACGTCCCCCTTCGAATCCACCCCCGCATCAGCCTCGAAGCCCGCATCATCCCTGGGGACGACGACACACCACAGACGAAGCAGCAGTACCTCCGGCCCAGCAAGACAATTCAACAACCTAATCTCCTTCCTCGCATTCATGACGAAAGAGAATCTCCTCCTTTCGCCCGGCGTCGGAGAGCGGATTGCGATTGAGATGGTGCGGGATACGTTGTCGCAGCATGGGGGTTCGATACACTCTCACTCGCAAGCACACTCATCCACAGGACCTGGACGGTATGAGGCGGGTTCGGGGGAAAGCAAGAGCATACCCTGGTTCGGCGATGCGGGTTCCGAGAGTATATCCGCCGTGGCGCTGTGGATGATCATCATGGGTGAGGAGTTATTTGCGCGTGTACATGAACAAGAAAAACAGGAAGAATTACAGCGGAGCCGCGCTGGGACACGGACAGGGGCAGGGCGAGGAGGAATCGTCCACGAGTGGGAGACGTGGATGGCGCGGTTGCAGTATTTGTCCTTGCGGGAGGATCTGAACGTTGAGGCGAGGGAGGCGGCGGCGGAGGGGGCGGCGGTTATGAGGAGGGTTTAGGCTTCCTTTTTTTTGGCTCTGGATTGGATTGAACGGTGTTTTTCTGGGTGGTGTATGTTGCGTAGTACGTTTCTTGTATATATATATCCCATATTGTGTTCCGATGTTGTTGGAGTATATATTCCAGGCGCACGGTGAAAACGTATGTATATAGAGAGATATCTATAAACACTGTATGCTATGATATGCACCAGGAAGAAACAAAACAAGCGGAAAGAAATCTCGCTATGATAGAACAGCACGTTCATCTTGATATGCATGAAAATCAACTATCCAAAACGTCAGGTAAGTCCGATCATGAGAACTTAACCCCCTTCGACGGATCCCACGTCTGCTGCTGCGCATGGGCCTGCGAATGCGAAAGTCCCCCCGGCGCACCACCGCCGAACCGAATCCCCATCTCCGGCGACCACATACCGGGCGTCATCTGCGGGACGCTGCGAGTTGGTTGGGGCGCTGTAAGCGGTTCTAGGTCGCGGGAGGGCGGTTGTGGTACCGGCTGAGGTGGTTGGTATTGTGCTTGTGGTGGTTGCTGCTGGAACTGTGGGACTGGTTGCTGGAATTGAGGTGTTGGTTGTGCGGGGGCTTGGACTTGGACTGGGGCTGCCGGTTGGTGGTGGTGTTGCTGGATAGGAATTTGTGCTGGCTGAGGCTGCGGTTGAGGTGGAGGCGCCTGGCGAATTGGCGAGATGTTTAACGATGCCATTGCGGCTGCGCTGGAAATGTCCCTGCTGCGTGTTAGCCGCACTTGAACAAAGGAGGAGGTAAAGGTAGAAAGGGAACGCACTGCTCAAGCTGCCCAGCTTCCATTCGCCTCTTCTGAACAAACGCCTTACAATCATCCCTAAACCTGCCCACAATCTTCGCGAGATCATTATAGAACTTGCGCCCAACCTCGATGTTCGAAATTATCTCCTTATACTTCAGATACCCATTCTCGAGCTCCTGCAGCGCCTTCTCACGCTCCTTCGTCGACGCATCGCCCGTATGTGCGCGCGTAAATGCCCGATTCGCCTCGCGCACCTGCGCAGCAATCTGGTCCTGCTCGCGCTGCTCTGCGAGGACCATTTCCAGATCGACGTTGTAGTCCTGCAGTCGCGACTCGAAGAGGTCTTCGAATTGACTTGCCTGGATGGCTTGCATGGGGAATTCGCGCTCTAGTCGTGCGGCTTCGCGGACGAGAGCGTGGCTGATGTCGTCGGCGCGTGCTTTGTCTTTTACGGCTTGTGCTTTGCGCTTGCGGCGGCTTTCCAAGCGATTCACTTCGCTGATGCAGCCGCGGAGCCGGCTGACCTCGTGCTCGACTTCGGGTGGGATTGTTGCGCGGCGACTGCTGGGCACGTATGCTTCGAGGTCGCGGTTTGTTCCAGTTAGCACGCGGAACACAACCTCGGAGTCTTGGAGCTTCTGCTCAACGAGGTTGTCGCTGCTCTGCGCAGAGGTAAAGTAGCCATCAATTTCACGGGACGTTGTATACAGCTTTGCTGCTGCTGTTTGGGACGGCTCGCGGGTCCAACGGTCTGTGCCGAATTTCCGACGTGATGCGTCGTCTTCGGCCTTTTCGGCGGCGAGTAGTTCCACGCCTTCTGTGTAGGCAGCCCTGTCGCTGTTTTTGACCTTGGCAATGTCCTGCAGGGATTTGCGGAGGCGGTAGAGCCCGTCTTGCTGGCGCATCTCTTCAGCGTGCGAGACAAGAGTTGGCGGGAGACCGAGGGGTTTCTCGAGGGCTTGCAGGGAGCCCGGGAGGTTGAGGGAGGATAGTAAACTAGAGGATTAGCATCGATGAATCGACTAAGCTGGGGTACATACTCGCGCAGTTTGTCAGTCATAGTTTCCAGTTCGCCAATGACCTGCTCGTTGACGAGCCGATCCCGTCTATCCGAGTAGATGCTCGCCGCAATATGCACGGCATACGGGACAAGCTTCGAGAACAGCGGCTGTCCCAGAGCCCCCTTGTCACCAAGCATCGAGATCGCATCCGTGACCTGCGGCGGCGCCTTTGCAGCGACCATACTCGCTCGGTCAATCAGCTTCAGCTCCGACTTGTCCGGCACAGGATTCAGGTAGATCAGATCGTTATCCTTCTCCGCGCGTTTCAAGTCCTCCGAAACCTTATTCTTCAGCCCGTTCAAATCCCCGAGCACAGTCCGATTGATCCACCGGCTCTCTTTCAACGCCTCATTCACACAAGCCACCGCGTCCCGCAGCCTCGCGACTTCTTCACCATACTTGCGCTTTTCCAAGCAATCCAGCGACTGCCGGTACTGCGCCGCAGCGGCGAAATGATGCTGCTTCGCCGTCATATGATGGATCCACTCGGGACTGATCGCATTCGACTTGACCGCATGCTCGCACGCCTCCGCGTAAAAATCAGATACTTGAGCCGCGAGCCTTGCGATCGACGCATCCTTCAGCCCATCTTTTACAGCCTTTTGCCAGAAGCACTCCTGTGCCTGTGCGAGCAGCAGCTCCTCCAGACTCTGCAGTGTCATCTCGTCCATGTCCTCCGGCGGTGTCGAGCGCATGTCGGGGATGATGTCGGTGCGGAGGTGCCGGAGGACGCCGGCGGATTGGCAAAAGTAGTTGCATGCCTGTTTTAGTCCGTCGGAAGTTGTGCGGTTTACGGCGAAGGCGAGTTGAGAGTAGAGGGTGGCGAGGTTGAAGATGATGTTTGCGAGTTCGAAGCGGATGTTGTTCTGCGAGTCTGTGCATAATCTCATTAGCCCTTGACTTTCCTATTCTTGACTAGATTCGCAACAGAATAACGTACCAGGTCGTGACGTATTGAACCCAAAAGCCGGATACCAGGGGAATTCCACCCCGACCTACACTTGTCAATGACTTCTCACTCGAAACTCAGGTAGGTATCGGGACGCACATCGACCGGAAACTTCCCTGCAAGCCACTTGAGCTGCGCAGCATAGGTAACCAACCTGGTTACCCCGCTAATATGTGGTTCCTGGACGTCGATCGCTTCGCTTCGTAGACGGTCGATGAGCAGCAGGTCGTCTGCGAACATATCCGGGCGCTGGTCATATTTGGAGGAGATGTACTGGGTTAGCGCCGTGGAGAGGGAAACCGTGTGCGAGCGGCGGAAAGGGATCTGGAGGATGTTGCTAAATTAGTTAATATAGCTCCCTTGTTTCAAGAAGGATCAAACGTACAAAGTCATGGTGGTGGTGCGCGGGGTTGCGCTTGGAGAGAGTTGTTGACGAGAAAATGTCCCGCACCCGCACCACAGCAACGGAACGGATGACGTTGTGATGCCTCAGGCAGCAAGCCACAATTCCGTGATGTCAGGTACAATTCGGCTAACTACTATGAGACCAGATAAAATCGTGGCTATTTATATTGACAGATAGATACTCCAGACTCCCTAAATACATCAATCCAGCTCATTGATTCGCATCTTAATATATTCAAAGATGCTCAGCAAAATCATATTGTTGACTCCCGTGCGGATCAAAATAATCGAGAGTCCTTTATACATGCTGGACCGCGCGACCGCCGCCGACGCCTCGCCGACTTCCTTCGTTTTTCCGAGCAGCACACTCTGCGCGCGCGTCTTGCGCGTATCCAGCGGGTACGTCTGCATCATTAGCTTTGTCGTTAACGTTAAGGTTGCGGGAAGGAAGGGGTCTTACGCAGAACCACGGCACGGTGCTGCAGATCGCTCCGGCGATCATGGGTGCGCCGAAGGGGGACTTGTCCGGTCCCAGTTCGCGAGCTGCAACTTGCTTGACGGTCTCATAGACCGCAAAGTAGAGGCCAGAGCCGAGTGTGTCGCGCATGGCGTGGAGTTTGAATCCGGTGTATAGGCCTCGGAAGCCGTACCGCTGGACGATCTGTCGGATGGCTTCGATTGTTCCGAGGCGGGGCTTGCTGCGGAGGGAGGGATCTCGGACGGCGTCAGGGGAGGCTTGCGCGCGATTTGACACCAGGACGGACGTTTGCACCACGTTCTTGGCCAGTTCGAAGGGACCTATTCTGTTAGAATATTTCTAGATAAATAAGCTCGATACGTACAAGCAAGCGGAGATGTGATAAGCCCGGCAATGAGACCCGCGCTGATAAAGGTAAAGGTCGTCGAAAAAGTAGGCACGCTGCCTCGTTGGTTGTACGTCTCCAGTGGAGATTGACCCGTTATTCGCTCGATAAAGTCGGAGATGCGGTGTTTGGCGGCATTGTAGGTGGAAAAGTTCACGACGCGGACCACCGTGACGCTGGCCAGAGGGGGAAGAGCTCCTATTTCCGTTAGGAAAGATCACAGTCAGACAGGAGCCAACGTACCAGCGACATAGCCACGGGGCCCTTCGGTTCGCCAGAGATATCGGATACACTGGAAGACATTTTGAAAGTTGTGCCTAGGGAGGTTAGCGCGAAGGTTACCAAGCGGAGTTTCGGACGTACGTTTGCATTCGAGTTTTGACGTTCTCCAGAGGAGTCTACGCAGTTAGCAGGGAACTTGCATCGGATCCGGCGGACATACCACAGCTAGAGTAGCGCAGATCGTCGACACGCCCGAGGCCACTTGTGTTTTGTGTCTTTTGAGAAGCCTATTTCGTGTAGTTTCGTCCATAGTCCAGCTGTTTCGTGCGGGCATTATGACAGGTGATGGTTGTGAAGGAGGGGTAAAGGGCGCATGTTCATCGTGTTTGTCAGTCATCCCGGTAGGTATCCCATTGGGGGCAGTGAGGTGATTTCAGGCAGGTTGCTTAGGCGTTACAGGTTCAAAGATGAACTGTTATCACAACGGGTAAAGTTAGGCTGGGGAACCCTATGGAACGCAAAGCGGTCTCTCAGCAGGCGAGCAGACCGTTCGGCGTCCCACAATTGTCCATGAAGTAGTCTGTTATCCAGCTCGTGGCTCTGCCGCTCTTCCTTTTATGAAAGAAGATTGGAATCGACCGTGTTCCGCACGTCGATGCGCTATCCAGCTCCCTGGGTCTCCCGGCTCCGCGTTTGGGGTAAATACAGGCCGTCGGCGCAAACGAGGCAATTAGGAGCTAGTAGATCATGAGGTTAGCAAGCAAATTCCTGTTCGAGCTGCAGAAAGTGATCCGTATACGTACAAGACAGCTCACCGCGCCGGTAGTATCCAAGTTCAAGAGCAGTAGAAGACAGGAGAAGAGAGAGGTCGCTTGAGCTGGTCTTCAGAATTGGGTTAATCGGGCGGCCCACAGAGCAGACTACGCCAACCACGAAAGGTAATGGTGGAGCTGATGCCTCTCGATCAGGCTTAGCCCATCGTGACGTCGTTGTAAAGCATCCGTACAACTCTACATCGTTACTTTGGAATACATAGCAAGTACATCAGATAGCGCAGATTGGATTTAGAACACGGCTAGCAGCAGTTCCTATCTGTTGCCTCATCTAATGCGTCCATTCTCTTGTGATCTTCCCATCTCGACTCGATTTTCTGGGCAATCCAAATCTCAGAGGCGGCCACACTTCAGTCTTCAATGTGTCGAAGAGCGGCTAACCGCAAACAGACTAGAGTGGCGAGGACCACAGGTCGGACCAAACCAGTCCGGGAGAGCTTGACTTTACCCCGCGAAAGCCTGTTTCGCAATGTCAAAGGTGTTCCAATGAGAAGCTGGATTGTCAATAAATGGTTCTGCCCCGCGACGACCAGAGGACAAACATGACAACAAATAACATGTCAATTGATTTCTGTCTTTAGAACACGAGCTCTCGTGTGGTGTGCTTGTCTTCAGGGTTCTTCCTTGACATATCAATACTAGTACGAACTAGGACTAGTCCTTCAGGAAATGACCTGATTCGGATAGGAGCTGGTTTGGCATGTGAAACTCGGCTGGTGCTCTGTGGCGGAAGAAGCGAGATATCGAACAAAGATCGAGGAGATAAGCGAAGGGGATTCCATGGATTCACATTCCAACCAAGGTGGTCGCAGAATGGTGTCGTAACTGCCATACCTTGCCGGAGTCAAAGGGAGATAAGCTGTGTTAGCTTGTATCTGACTTCTCAATGCTGGTGAGAGACCAAGGGAATCGCTCGGTTGGAACAATCTGGTGCCCTTCTACCGATGCCGGGGCATTGAACTCGATCCCAAGTTGTTCCGCTCCGGTTGCATAACTTTGATTCTGCGAGACTTCACAGATGTCTGTCTGATGCAACATCTGCTGATAAGGGATCAATAATCATCAATCACATATTTCCCTCCCAGTGCCGACATCCGTCCTTCCAGCCTACTCCGAGTGCAAACCAGTCGCGGATCGCCCGTTGATCCTCGGACCGCCTATCGGCACAATCCATTGTCAGCTGTATTGACTCTGTTGAACACTCACGACTTCACATGGCGAGGCGAGATTGATCCCAAGCATTCGTCAATAGGTCGCCGTGCCGTGCCCGAGCCCGGCGACAGCCCGACAGGAAAAAGAGCCCAATACTGCATCAGAGATATGTTGAGGAAACAATCTCCTTGAAAGAGCAGCAGGCAGTCATATGATTTGGCGCTAAACCGCTTGTGGCCGCAGCGATTATCCTCGGGACCTCGGCCGCGGCATCCCCGCAAAGTTGGTTCTCTCCGCAACAAAGCCACGGCCGCTGCTATCCACATGCTGTTTGATCCGCATTTAAAGGCTGGTCCTTAACCACTTCTGCTTGGTCGCTCATTGCGTTTGAATCCATCTCTTGTGTATCATCTCACATCCTCCAAAATGGGCAAGAAAGCACCTTCTCCCGCCTACGTCCTTGGCGTGGGCATGACCAAGTTCATCAAGCCCCGTGGCAAGGTCGACTACCATGAACTCGGTTTCGAGGCCGGTGTCAAGGCCATGCTAGATGCGAAGATCAACTACGACGAGGTCGAGCAAGGCGTTGCTTGCTACGTCTATGGTGACAGCACTTGCGGGCAGCGTGTGTTTTACCAGTTCGGCTTGACCCAGATCCCCATCTACAACGTCAACAACAACTGTTCAACTGGTTCGACCGGTCTTGCCATGGCCCGCACTCTGGTCTCCCACGGCGCCGCGGACTGCATCCTAGTCGTCGGTTTCGAGAAGATGAGCCCTGGATCTCTGCAGTCGGTCTACAACGACCGTGCCAACCCGACCGGTCTTTTCGGTATGATGATGGCCGAGACTCGCGGTGTCACCAATGCGCCGGGTGCGGCTCAAATGTTCGGTAACGCTGGCCGTGAATACATGGAGAAGTAAGCATCCGCATCGAAGCCCAGAAGCCCGGAGATACTGACTTGACAGGTACGGAGCCAAGGCTGAACACTTTGGCGAAATCGCTCGTATCAACCACGAACACTCGAAGCGTAACCCCTACTCTCAATTCCAGGATGAATACACCCTCGAGCAGATCATGAAGGCGCCGATGATCCACGAGCCCCTCACCAAGCTCCAGTGCTGCCCTACCTCTGATGGTGCCGCCGCCGCTGTTATCGTCTCCCAGGCTTTCTTGGATGCCCGCCCTCACCTGAAGGACCAGGCCGTCCTCATCGCCGGTCAGCAGCTCGCCACCGACACCAACACACTGTACAACAAGAGCTCCATCGACCTGATGGGTTTCGGTATGTCGCGCGCTGCCTGTCGCGCCGCCACCGCCGAGGCTGGCGTCAACGTCAAGGACATCAAGGTTTGCGAGCTGCACGACTGCTTCTCCGCCAACGAGATGATTACAATTGACGCACTCGAGCTCTGCGAGCCTGGCAAGGCCCACGAGATGGTCGCCAAGGGCGACATCACATACGGCGGAAAGATGATCATCAACCCCTCTGGAGGTCTGATCTCCAAGGGCCACCCCCTCGGCGCAACCGGCCTCGCCCAATGCACAGAGCTTGTCTGGCACCTCCGTGGCTGGGCCAACAACCGCCTGATCGACGGAACCGATGCGTGCCTGCAACACAACCTGGGTTTGGGCGGGGCGGTTGTTGTTACGGTGTACAAGCGCGCCGACGGTAAGGTCGCCAAGGCTGTGCCATCTGCTGAAGTTGCAAAGATCACGGGTCTCGGATACAACCCTGCTGTTGAAGCCAAGGGCTTCACTGCCGAACAGGCCAAGAGTGTTCTCAGCAAGACGGCGTCGGACTCGTGGGCGCTGGCGGATGCGCAGGAGAGGGTGCTTTCTCGTTTTTAGTTCTTTGTTGTAGATACCTCATGACTGTACAATCTAGCGATCAGAATGTAGATCTTCCAGGCTATCGCTTACTGCTGTATCCCGTTGCGTAAATTTTCCAACCGTTGAGCTCAGGCCAGGCACATACTCGGCTCGGGAAAAACATGCCCCGAGATCTGCTGACTCAGCCACACACCACCAGCATGAAAATCAAAATCTTCCACTCCGCTGATTCCTCTTCTTTTTCTTCTCATACATATCCAGGTCTCCAACATACCCTTGTTGATGGACACACATCCATTCTATCGGCAAATTATAGAACGGGACCGAGAGTGACAACTGCTCATTCAAATCCCGACGCTTGCCCTGCTCGAGAGGTTGTTGGGTTCGCTTTGAGCATACACTCCTGTTTCCGATTGTTCATCCTTTATGGAGGGGAGGAGAGGAGAGGGAGTTGATCGGCCGATTTGCATGCCTTTCTCCCGAAGAGCGATTGTGATGGATGGACAAGGGTGGTTTGGAATGGGGATTCCGACTCCCGTAAGGGTGAAGGGGAGGAGGGGGTGTCGCTGGATTAATGTGTCCTGTCTTCGCCCTTCTTGCCCTTCTTCCCAACCGAATCGCATCCCATCGCGTCGCCACGGAGGTCACAGACTAACATGATGAGCAGCTCAGCTAACCTTCTAGACAAGTACATGAACGTAACAACAGGCGCTTTCGAAGTCTCGTCCGTCAATCCCATGATATTCGAGGTCAAATTCGTGCCGAAAGCGAGCCGAAGCGGTCCAACAATGGATCGTCTTTTCTCCCTCGTGTTGCGGCCGCTGTCTGTCTATGTGGCGCGGTTCGTGTCAATCAGAAGGAGGTACATCCTTTATCAAATCAATTTAATTATCTATTTGAGTCTTGTGCTGTATTCCAGAGGAGGAGGAGGTACTGGTGGTGTCTGGAATGTCGCCGCCAGGACTCATCCTATCCTGTCCTGTCCATGTAGATCGGCACAACTAGTTTACGCAATCAAGGATGGAATGCCTGCCTCTCATTGAACTCTCTTCGCTCCTTTGCGTCCTTTGTCTTGAGTTTCGACCTGGAGGCTAAGCTGAACCCTCGTTTCATTTGTCGTGACAGGAGCTTGGTCCTTGGACCCTGCACACCCCTTGCTTAAGCGTTATGCCACCCGGCTTAGCAGTCCACTGCCCTTGATCAGTTGATTCCACTCACGACGCGGCAGCACACATACTTTGGCGCTTCTTGCAACACAGCGGATAAAATTCCCGGACCAGGCACGCCCTTTCATCCTATCGCGAGGAGTAAACTCAAGCCACTGCGTGCTCCTCAGGGGGTCTTAGGGGAGGTGCCTCCTACGCGTTAAGAATGTCCATCCATACCGCGCGAAGCTGCTTGTTTACAGCGCGCTATAAAGCGCCTCGATCTCTTCCCTTGGATCTCAACGCTTTGCTTCCTTCCATTCCTTCCTGCCGGTATCTCTTTTCCTGTTCTTCGAGCTAGACCCTGCGCACTCAGCCAACCACACAAGCCAAGACAAGATGAAGCTCTCCCTCGCCCTCGCACTGAACCTCGCCCTGCTGGCCACTGCAGCGCCTACCGCTCTGCACTCCAAACGCGCAGATGGACAGGAGGTGTCTCCCGAAGCGGAACTCGCCCAGAAGATTGCATACGGGTCATTGAAGGTACCTCACTCCCTCTTTACATACCTCCCGCTCCTTGGTCTTGCTTAAATCCACCCAATGTGCCACATATACTGATAATCAAACAGAGCGCCGCCGAAATGATGAACATCAACAGCAAAGACACCAATTCCGAAGACGCAGACTTCGGCAACAACATGCCCGTAACCATGACGCCCAACGACATGGCCTCCTTCCCCGCCGCTGACGGTTCGGAAACCAAGAAGCCCAAGGCTAAGAAGCCCAAGGCTAAGAAGCCAACGGCTAAGAAACCGAACAAGCCGACTCCTGTCCGTGACGAAGACGACAAAGAAGAAGAACCCGAGGTAGACGAGAAGGTCTCGAAGCCTACCCCATCCCCTTCATCTTCTGCGAAGCCCAAGGCCTCGTCGACTGCAGCGAGCACTGACGACGAGGCTGAGGAAGTGGAACGCGGCCTGAAGAAGCAACCTGCGGCTGAGACGGCTGAGGAAGCGGAGGCTGAGCCGACCCAGGCGGCCGCGGAGAAGCCCGCGCCGAAGCCAAAGGATGATAACCCGCTTTCGAAAATACCTTTGATTGGGACCTTGGTGGGTGGTGGGGGTCCCTTGGGTGGCTTGTAAGGCGTGAATTATGGATGGAGTGCGGTGTCTTGTGATGGAATGCGGGATGCCTGGGTTAGTTGAGTGAGGTTATGCTGTGTATGCTCGGGCCCTATTGCCAAGTACTAGGGCTAGCAAGAGTCGGGACGGTGTTGAGCTTGCTGATTCCGTTGGGTTTACTTGCTCTGTTCTTGTTCTTCGAGTGTTTTGTTAAGCTGGTAGCAGGGCAGTCAGTCTCCTTGGGCTGGCGAGGAACAGATGGGTTAAATAGTTATTATCTTATGAATGATATGGAATCCTCTTTCGTAATATTCGCATCTCAAGATTTCATACCCTGTATCACCAATAGTAGGCGATATTCACTACTCGCGCTAGTAGCTCGATAAGAGGCATAGCTATAATGATAGAAGCAAAGGCCATTGAATGGCCTTAGGATGGCTGGAATGCCACTGCTACCTTTGTGGTTGGCCTCGGACCTCGAACCTCACCACTCACCGAAACCCAAGCGCAGGCTTCGTCCCATAGCACCATATCGACTTCCGCCCCACCATCCACCAGATGGCCCATCGCGAAACCAAGACCCATTCGCCGGCTGACCGAGTATAGTGACAAAGCAGGTCCAGCCTTGTACTCCTGCCGTTCGAGTGGATACGCGTTCGGGTGATCGGATTACTCCGGCCGTACCGTCAAGACGACGGGGAAGTCGATTACCTGCCTGACGGTGCCGGTGGCGGCTCTGTTGTGGCCCTGGATGGGTAGGGTATCTGCAAAACCCAGGACTATATTAAGTTAAGAGATCGAATAGAGTAGTGCGAAGAATGTGCGGAGAAAGATAGGGTGTCGCTTGTGTGGTAGATTGTGGGTAAGCTCGCAACAATGATAGTTTTGGAGGATTCGATGCGATGCACAGCTCTATGATAGCTTGGAATGCCTGGAGGTAAGCGTCCCGGATCGCACATCGGGTCTGGATATCCTTGCCATCGTCTCCGCCTTTGGGCTGGGATAAGAAATCCTACATGCGTTCTCCGTTCCCAAATAGCGTAAACACACATCCAAGCTCTTCAGACCGAGATGTCCGTGGAAGCTACCAGTAACTAAGTGGGGAGTTGAGAGTCAGAACACTGTTACATTCAGGGATTATCCTAGTAGATACATCATCCTTATATAGAAGAAGTTACAAGCAAGGTGCGTCTGTCACCAAACTAATAACGACCAGGATGCTGTTCGATGTCTTGGATGGGCGCCGCCCCAAACGAGATAAACGCGGCACTCCGCAACACCTGAACGGTGTCGCCATACCCTACCCTTCCAGCGCAGCCAAGCAAGCTGAGAGCCTGTCCATACTTCCGCCATATTTTTTTTGGCTATCAGAAACGCGAGTCGTTGGAAACGTTCTGCGCCAGAGCGGCGTTCAAGGTAGTGCGGCCTGGCGCATAGATCTCCGCGAACGAGAGACAGCTTATTCCTACCGAGTCGAGAAGGTTGTCGATTGCTGAGCCATGTCTTGCGTGGAAATGAGGGATATTGTGTGCGGAGTTTGATGATGTAGCAATGCTAACAGGCATATTCTTCTGGTCTGGTACAGCGGTGGCCACGATTAGCAAGGTCACTTTAGTTTGGCTATTGGAAAGGCCCGAAAACACGTACAAGGCTTGCCCGAAATGATCCAGATTTCTGAAATGGCTCATATATTACCCTAGTTCTTCTTTTATTTTCCAAAAGGGGCCCAAAGGCTGGGAAGTTGACATCGACATCATAGATACTCCAGTTTTGAAACTTGTCGTCCTCGTCTAAAGTGACCGTAGAGAATGCCTCCAGATCTAACAGATCCCTTTGACCATAGAAGGGAATCCAACGAGGGAGGCGAGGCCCGGTCATCCGTGCTGTACATATCATGAGGAAGGGATTAGTATCTTTCCTCAGTTCGAGTTGGCGCTTCAGCTCCTTTCCAAACAGCCTTCGCGAGTGAAAGGACCATCCAAAAAGGAGCCGATATGTCAGAAGCACTTCCATGACAACAGCGTCGGCGCAAATACCCGTTGTCTGGCACCTCTATCGGCTGGCCTTGAAACGAAAGCTCATTTGGCGGCTCTAGGCTCGGGTCGACAGCCGGCGGATAGGCGACTCCAGAGGCATGGGAGATCAGGAACTCTGAAGGCTTATCCACTCCCACCCTTGCCAAGTCCGTGTCTCCCTATTCCTGAACTGTTGAAAGGGTTATATTGCTTCCTAGCTGTGGTCAGTCCCTGATAGCTGAGATTGCAGGTAGCAACATAGCTTTTGGCACATTAGCCAGTTATTTAGCGTCGAAGTTGCTCGTCTGGGATATTCAAGCCACAGACCGAGGACCGAACTAATCCGGATGGAAATGATCGGCTGGGATTTCCAGCCAGACCACCCACCCACCAGGGTTAGTCCCTGAGGGCGCCGCCACCCCTCGCCTACACTCAACGTTAGTTTTTCCCTTCTTCTCACCAAAGGACAGGAACACAAGGGGGCACGTACTGCGTCCTGCATTATTCTCTTGCTATGCGACGGATGTCGCTAATGTCCAAGATTTGCCCGTGCCTGGAGGACGTGGGACGAGTGAAATACCCGCCATAAACATGGTCACCGATGCATGGAATGCAGTTTTCCAACCAAGAGCGCAAGTACCGCAACCATCATTCTTCTTCTGCGGTGCGATGGATGGAATGCTCTAGTCTGGCTTTCATTCAAGTTGAATGCATTCAATATCGATCGTCCGTATGGTATGATAGGGCTGTTCGATGGGGGATTGGCGCGCGGATGATCTAGGCATTCTGGATGCACTGCCGTGGGGGGAGTAGGGCAGTGGCTGGAGAGGACACAACCCCCAACTGCTGTGGAGATGCGTCATTGTTGCCACCCATGTGGTGGTGGAGGGATGCCAGCTGTGCTGACTACTGCCGCATCAGCTCCTTTCTGAACAACCTTCGGGAGGAGAAGGACTGCTTAGTGAAGCCAGGAGCGAGGCCCCATGTTTATGTCGTCTTTGGGGATCGCTGCCACTATGGACAGGAGACACATGGAAATACAACATCAATCTAATGCGGCCTCGTGGTATTCCGAACGAGAAGCCATTGTACACCATCACCATCCTTGAGCGTGAACACCCTCAGGTACGCTTCGAATGAGATATTGTGCTGGGGCTTCTGCATCTCCGCGCATTGATTGAAGGTACAGCGCAGAGTGTATCGCCGGCGATGCTCTATGAGTCCCTTCAAGGAAGAAAGTCGGGCCTAAGATGGCATGCTCGTGGAGAAAAGTGCCCAGCCCCAAGAGTTCCAGGGTATGGTATCTGATTCTGTCCAACGGAGCCACGTTGTGAATCCGCCTAGCGATGTAGGTGTTGCTGTGTCTTATGGACAGCTGGCTGGGTAGCCTCGTCTCCGCCCCCGACCGAATTGCCTTGGGTCGAGTATGCTCCTGCGGGACTTCGTGACTGGGACCGCGCAATACTTGCTTTGGATCCGGCTTGGGAACACGGCAAAGGTGGGTTGATGATGCTTCGCGGAATTTTTTAATGAGCAGGTTTATTGAACTCTTGGAAATCGATGGCTAGGGTCGCTGTGCGCCAACAAAATTGCGAGTTCATTTCAATGCAAAATGCTCCAGCCCTTAGACAAGCTGATGCCGATGGTCATGGACAGAGGAGCTTGGGGAAAGACAAATCCCTCTGCCAGAGACTTCTTCTCCACCGGCACAAGACAATGCGACGTCGGGCTGAGAGTGCTCTCAGATCACCATGCAGACGACTTGGGCCTTTTGGTGTAGACTGTCGTTAAGCGTTGCTGAACAACCTGTCGCACGTTTGGTCGAGGCTCGCACAACGACCCAGAACGGCTACAGGGCGCCATCCATCTATATTTCATATTAGCAATTGCGTGATCAAGAGGCGGGGATTCTGAACATACGCGACCCATCACGCAGAAGATATTCCTCTGCTATGTGGGGTTACTCTTGCGAATATGTGACAACAGAGCAGGACCAACACGTCCATAGCTGTTGTGGTCTCCAGGCGCACATTGCGGCTATAAGCATCGGGCAAACTTCAACGATAACCTGACCTAGTTCTAGGGCAAGTCTGTCTCACAACTTCTGATGTTTCCTCCGCAGAATCCGGTATACATAAATATTGATCAGCTCAAGCAATGAGACCCGAGAGGGAAGTGTGACCGGTAGGAGCGTCCAAAACATCATTGTTCGGAGCGCATTCTGTGCTCCAAGCAGTTGTGAAATCATGAGATTGTGGGAAAGTAGCGAACCGAAGGGCTCAAATCCAGCATCAATGATTTCCGTCGCTTTCACTATAGTAACAATCAGGCGCTCGTACAAGAATTGCTCCACCGTCACCCTGGGCAATGGTGATAAACAGTTGCATCTCATCTTGGGATACAAGAACGAGGCTGCTAGCGTTAGCTTCACACTGAGTATCTAATAATCGTGGCAGGAACATACGAATTTGGGTACTCTCTGATCCACGCAACTAACAAACCCGGTTCGACAGGGCCTCAATTTGTTTCTATCCCCCGGCGGGGAGGAAACCCACCATGCACTTAGGACAACTCTTCCTGGTAGGTTCCTCCCCGCCGCAGTGCCCGGTCTTCAACAAGCCCAAGACACCCCGCAGGGCTTCTTCCGGTGAAGCCAGGAGTAAGTATCGACAAACGCTTTAAGCTGCTGGGATAAACCATGTGCCGGACGAAGGGAAGGAAAAGTGTCTGGCCCATCTGAGACCAGAGGAAAACCCGCGGCCGCCGCTGGGAAAGCTTTTTTTTATTGGCGTCAACGGAGGGACTTGAAGAGCATTAGTCCGTGATGGTTTATAGCCTGATGATAAACAGAAAGACTCACCTCTTTTGGTCGGAACCCTATTTACCTGAGATTCAGGCCAAGCACTCCCAGTCTTTCTTCAGAATAGGCGGAGCCGCGAAAGTGCTCATCTATCAAGAGACCACAGCCACCTGGGCGACTCTTGGTCGTAAGGTGCACTTTCCCGCACCAGAAGGGCGCACGCACCGTTGCATTTCGGACAGCTTTTCTGTGGCTAGTGTAACACACGGCGAGGGCTCTCAACGCCGAATGCGTCTTGCGACTCAGATTATGTTAGTGGTGAACTAACTGCCTTCTGTTGGCACGCGGCAACGAAAAGAGAGCCTTGTCGTGGTGGAGGATCAACTCCTCCCCCTCCTTCCACCCATTGCAGTCGTGACGTTTCTTTCGGATATGAATTGACCGGCTATCTCGGGTAGCTGCTTTGCGTTCAAAGGGCTTGACATATCAATGGATCCGACCGCCCTTGCGTTTGATGCCAATATAAAACTTCGAGTATCGCAGACATGCAAGAGTCAGCCATTGTCTGAGAGCGCAGTAGCCAGTGCACCACTGGTACTTCGCCGTCTCGACCGCTCGCGGTATACACGTCGGGTTGCACGGGTCAAATCACTCCAACCCGACACCAGCTGTCAGCTCTGAGTTGCAAATTGGGCGTCGACTAGCTTACCAGGGACAGCATGCCCGAGATTATCAAAGGAGAATGCAGCAACCTTGCTTTGAGGTTGCTTGCTCTTCTCTGGTTGTATCTCTTCCTGTGGCGGGTCTTCTTTATCTTCCTCGGGGATATGTACAACACCATATCCATCAACGGACTGGGTGTGCGGAACACCATCGCGGTCAGGAAACAAGATCTCGCCAAAGCCTTGGTAGTTTGGTTGTGTGGAAGACTCTGGTGGACTAGTGGTAAAGTGCTTATTGATGATGGCGTACCGAACGTGCATCGTTTTGAGCTCCGCTAATAGATTGGTCACCATGACTGTGTCATGGCGTGCTGATGGATTCAATGAGATAGGGAGATATCTTCCTACCATGAGCATCACGCCTTTAACTCGCTATGTTAAACAGTCGTGTCAACGGTGCCTCACCAACAACGAAAAGAGATGTGGAAAAGCGTGATCAAACACGCACTAAGACACTCCGCACGGGCATCGAATATCTGGTTGCGTCTTTTAGTCAGGCTTCGCGACGACGATTGGATCGGCGTGTCGACCTGCGAAGTGTAAGCCGTTTGCTGAAGAACGTTGACGAAAAGGTGTTGGGTTACGTCTACTTACCTAGAGCCAATGGGATCTGGTGGCCATTCGGGCAAAAGTTGTGGCTCTGCTCAATCAACTGGTTTCGGTGCGGAGGGCGAATCTCAATAAGAACAAGGGTGGCAAGGTCAACGCCCCGGTGTATAGCTGTTGAAACCAAAGCCGGGGGCAATCCGGCAGATACAAGAACGCCGCTTCTATCTTCGGCAAAAACAACGAACAAGCGCTGGGCAGAGGCAACCCCGAACCCCATTCGGCAGATAGAAGAACGCGGTCTTCTATCTCCGGGGGAGCGGGACACCAGCCTGGGAGTGAAGCTCGGATAGGATGGGAGGCCTGGTAGATGGAGTTAGAGGGGCCTGTCTGCATATACTCGGCAAACGGGGGTGATAGGAATATGGCACATACCTGGGGAGAAGGGAAAGCCCGGGACGGCCTCAGATAGAAGAACGCCCCGGCCGGCCCATTCCCCCTGTGAGGAAAGCAGACCGGCCCCTGGAGTGAGGCTCGGATAAGATGCAACGGCTACCATATCAGATTAGTCCCATCAGTTCTGATATATAGTAAGAAAGGGGCATGCGGGCTCGAATCATACCTGTAAAGAAATGTCACACCGGGCCGACTTCGGCAGATAGAAGAACGCGTCTTCTATCGCCAGTGGCGATAGGGAGCTTCAAGCTGCATGAAAGGGCTTTCTGTGGTGAGACCCGCTGTGATATGGCTGCTCCTGTTACTACTTGTGATTCATCGCTGCAGGTTTCTCGTGGCATGGTCCACTGAGAAGTGAGAAGGGTGTTCAGAGAACGCCCGTTTTCCTTAGTCTTGTCTCAAGCGACTTCCCATGCCAAAGGCCCATCCAAACCACTACATTGCCCTCGGCGAGCTTCCCAGACACATATACTTGGAGACTTACCGACTCTTTACACGCGGCAACAGAGAGGATGTAGCCAAGGCCGGAGCCATCTCGACTGAGGCATGGTGGGGTAGGATCTAAGCGTCATAGACATGTCCATTGCGGGTGCTTTGAAAAAGCCATGTTGGTCAACTGTGATGGAAGCTGAGATCCAAAAGATGGAAGCGGAGGATAAATTATGGATTCGAATAGCCTGAGAATCGCCGCGAGCATTGCAATTAGACAACCATATTCCCAAGATTTGTTTGAGACCAAAACTGCTGAAACATACCTTAGTACTGCTTGAGATTGGACGGGAATATGTTTGTCTGGGATGCAGTCATCGCCAATTGATATGTAGCCAGAAATGAGGCTGGAGGGGCGGAAACCCTAAGTGACCAACCCGACACACACCCACCCAAAAGTGAAGCGAAATCGAAAGCAACAAGAGCAAGGAAAAGGAAAAAGGGGGGCCAAAGACCGTAGGGCATCAACGCGACGACCTCTAACTTCAAAAAGAGGTAGCCTGGGTCAAAATGATCATCTGAAGGATGATCAAAGGTGGGAAGTAAGGTCCAATCCCACCAGGAAAAGAGAATGGGCCTAAGCCTTGGAGGGAAGGGAAACTCGAATGACGAGGTTGCGAGAATCAAGACTGCTGTCCGGTCTATCGAATCCAGTAACCACTTTCATGGTAGTCTGGATGAAAATGATCATCTGAGGGATGATCGAAGGTGGGCAGGGAGGTCAAATCACCAGGCAAGGGAAAGAGGACAACCACTTGAAGGATGGTCCAAGATCGCATTATTAACACTGATGACCAAATTGCCAAGATCAAGCCGCTGTCCGATCTCTTTCAAGACGCTGACGAAACCGGACTGGCCAGGAACGTCTCCTAAGAGAAGCGCCCCGACAGGACACTCCAGATCGGGGTACTGGTAGGGAGTGATCGACCTCGACACGAGACGTCTAAGTTACGGATAGCGCCAATGTACAAGGTGAATCTTGGGATCGTCAGTAAAAGTGTTTTAAAGCAGGATGGTGGGGTAAGGAACATTTAGATACCTATGGTGCAGACGTGATAGAGCAAGACGCTGACTCATGGCTAGATGTGTCTGCAGTGCTTGGACGTGAAGTAAGGATTGGGCATAAGCAGAGAGGCAACCGCGGGTATAGTGCACTCTGGAGAAAGAGAGTAGTGGTCAGCAACAGTCATGAAACCTTGTAGAGCAGAGACAGAGACCGTTTACCTGCGGTGTTGTAGCATGGTAGTCGACAATGCTTAGCATTATTGTTATTTTGGCAACAACGGCGCCAGGAAAAGTTGGTGCGTATTGCATAGAGATCTATGGTGAGAACAGATATGTTTCCTCAGTCGCTTCCCCATGGGCGCTGGACGCTCCCTTGCCAGTGACTGAGGTTGTGCCGAAGTCGAGACCAATGGTGATTGCTTCGACGGCTGGAGTAGCCATGTCCAGTTTTTGTGTGGTAGGTTCCCGGAGCTGATGAACAGGATATGGTCAGCATCAGTTGTCTTGCGATATGGCGTGGAAATCTCACATGTCATTCCGAAATCGAAGCCGACTCTCGTTTGGTCGGTAGGGCCACGGCGTATATACTTAGTGTATATACCCTGCAGACAAAGGTGATGTGCTATTAGCAGGTGTGCTATGAGAATCTGAGCTCTTCATACCTAGAATTGTAGTACCGTAATCAATTCCAATATACGATTGGGATAGCTTGGTAGTATAGTGATGTTTAATCATGTTCTATAGCAGAAAAGAAGAGACAGTTAGCAGTCTCCTCGAGAACAGAACTCTGGAGAGGCAATGAGGTATTCCTTACTGATACGCGATTGATATCAGCAGTCAGCTTGTTTGCAACACTTGTCTCCAGTCTGGTACTGAGAGGACAAAGCTTTGTATTTGTCTCCCGCCTCGTACACAAGAGACCAAGAGCACGAGGCCAAGTTGTTTCAAGGGAGAGAGCTCATGTGCGTGGACTTGCAAGAGAACCAGACGAGACGGCCAAGCATCGCGACGAGGTGCGTCATATGGTACCATCATCGAGTGTGAGAGGGCTTGTAAGCGCCAGTGAGTGTCCTGTCGGACAAGGTAAGGCCTGCGTTTTGGTCTGTTGTGGTGCTTGATGTTAGCAGGATTGGAAGACGCCTCTTGAAGGTTGGGAAACCGGGGGAACTGGGTGCACACACAACAGTCATAACACGGCGATAAGACGATTTGTGTTATAGCTGGACCGAACAGGATGGTGGTAAAGAGATTGAAGTGTCAATGGCTGATACAGAAACGAGACTGTGGCATACGCCTGTAAACGTATGCCACAGGACATACTTGAGCCTGCAAAACAAGGACGAGAGCACGAGGAGTAAGAAAAGAAGACGACGACCAGAAGAAAAAAGGTCAAGTCCTTTATAATCCTGGGAGAGAGAACTTCGAAGGCTGTGGAAACTGCAAATTCAATTCCCTGATCGAGGTGCAGGAGCTGCGTTTGTGCAACAAGGGCTGGGGCTGGCTTAAGCGATGACTGTTTGTGGGTCAAAAAGGACTGGCATTCACGGCTGCATGAGTATGTACAGGTTCACTGGGTTTCAAGGACAAGAGAGACACGGGCTACGTAACATTTGACTCAAATTGAGCCAGGTTCGCCTGCAAAGGAAGGGCAAGTTCCATTCAGACGGCTGGCGAAGAGCAATGTCAACTAGGATTTTCCGCATTAGTCCCCTTATTCGGTGTCCAACAGGCGGGTTTAACCAAGAGATGTCAAGATATTATCCTTCTAAAGTCACTGGTCCCAGTTCCTTGCTGCGGTGTTGAGCTCAGTGTTGTGCTGGTCCGTGCGTTTGCTCTTGTGCGGGGCGGGAGTGAACTCAGGCAAACAAAACCTCCTGCACTGCCCTCGGAGACGGGTAGGCACGGTGCCGATGGGAAGCATTCGAGTCATTTCTCTCCCTCTCCCTCTCGAGATGGGAAAAAGGAATCGCTGCTCCATGGCGTCATGAGCTGGTCCCAGTCTGATTCTTCCGCTGCTGCTCTTCATACTGAGCAGTGTAGTAACCAGCATAGTACCACGCCATCATGAGATTCTTCAGTCCCTCATCCTGACCTAAGTCAAAGTCAGCAAGTTCCTCGCAAACGGGCAAAGTCCAGCCTACCTTGCGGGAAAACGGGATGCGGCATCCCACCCGCTTGAGCATCCCAGGCCGCCGTACTTCCGTCTTTCCTTGGTTGATCAAGTCGTTGCGTAGACCCGCTTGTCGTTGCCGCCTGCACCAAGTTAGACTCAGTATTCAATTTTGAGAAGCGTCCAGGAGGGCATGGCTGCATACCTCTGGTACTTGCGCAGCCGTCGCCGGTTCCGCGTCAGCCATGTCGTCGTCGTTCTCGACATCGACTCGCGTCCACGACCCGGCGCCTCCAATCGCGGCCGCAGCCCCAGCTTCAGATTGAGCCGCGGCTTCCGCTTCTCTCAGGACATCCTCGACGTTTTCGCCCTTGGCGTGGATGCTATGGTAGAGCTGGACATCACAGTCAGCGAAAGTCAAGTCACGTGCCAGGAGTACAGAGCCAGCTGCCTTACCCTGTATTCCTCAACGGCCTCATCCCAGCTCTGAACGAGCGCGGAATCGTCCCAGATTTCTTCCTGCGTCAGTGGCTGGCCGGCGCCTTTATTCTTTCCCATGGCATCCACAGATATCGATTTCGTAGACTTTTTGTGGTAGAGCTGGTGTTCTGGTTTGACCACGCGCCGGCGGCCGAAGGACGGAAGGCGGGAGATTGCTCACCGCTTGACGATTCTGCGGACCCAAAATAATTTTCAGCAAAAAAAGTTCCCGCGTCTCGAGATTCATTCATCCCATCTGCAAATTCAAAATGGCCCCGGATAAGAAGGATAAGAAGCGCAAGGGTATGCTTGAAATCTCCGTTACTCGATTGCTTGCAGAGATTGACACGTTTTAGCCGCTGCCGCCGCCGCGACCGTCGACTCGCCCGCGAAGAAAACGAAAAAGGTCGAAGCCAAAGCCGCCG
The DNA here is from genome assembly GCF_044049435.1 of Aspergillus pseudodeflectus. Classification (NCBI taxonomy): domain Eukaryota; kingdom Fungi; phylum Ascomycota; class Eurotiomycetes; order Eurotiales; family Aspergillaceae; genus Aspergillus; species Aspergillus pseudodeflectus. Next base: position 1,482 of record NW_027263870.1, on the reverse strand, counting down.
CCGCTGAGCCCCCGAAGGAAACGACCAAGCCCATTCTGAAGAAGAACAAGGTCAATGGCGCCGCCGCTGAAGCCAAGCCGGCCTCAAAAACCAAGGCCAACAGCGATGCTCCTCGATCGATCAAACCCCGCAAGCGCGCTGCTGATTTCTTGAGCGACGACGAGAGCGAAGCTGAGGTTGAGGTTCCCAAGAAGAAGGCTGAGAAGGAGACCAAGAGCAAGCCCACCGCCAAGAAATCTAAGCAGGAAGATGGGACCGCTGCGCCGGTTAAGGAGAAGGCTGCCAAGAAGGCGAAGAAGCTTGAGATCGTGCCTAGTGATTCCGAGGATGAGGGCGTCTCATTGAACGCTGCGGAGAGCGAGGATGAGGAGGATGACCAGACCACTGCCCTCATCCGGGGCTTCGAGAGCAGCGGTGACGAAGACGAGTCGGCGGATGAGGCCATCGATCCCGATGCTCCGGTCCCTAAGATCCCCGACTCGAAGAAGGCCAAGCGGAAGATTCTCAAGCTGCAAAAGCAAAACAAGTCAGAGGCGCCGGGACAGCCAGGTGCTGTCTACGTTGGGTAAGCTTCCGTCTACTTGACCCCGTTCCTTGATCCCATTTTCTAACTATCGCAGCCGCATCCCCCACGGTTTCTACGAACACCAAATGCGCTCGTACTTTGCTCAATTCGGCGAGATCACACGCCTCCGTCTCTCCCGCAACCGACTCACTGGCCGCTCAAAGCACTACGCTTTCATTGAGTTCGCCTCCGAGTCCGTCGCCAAGATCGTCGCCGCAACCATGGACAACTACCTGATGTACGGACACATCCTCAAGGTGAAATTCATCCCATCGGAGCAGCTGCACCCGGAGCTGTGGAAGGGCGCAAACCGCCGCTTTAAGCGCACGCCGTGGAACAAGATTGAGCAGAAGCGTCTAAATAAGGGCAAGAGCCGCGAGAACTGGACGAAGAGCATTGAGCAGGAGCAGAAGAGGAGACTTGCCAAGGCGGAGAAGCTCAAGGAGCTCGGGTATGACTTTGAGTTGCCGCAGTTGAAGAGTGTCGATGAGGTTCCCGTGCAGGAGAAGGTTATTGAGGGTGAAGAGAAGAAGGCTGTTGACGGTGGAGAGGAGCCGAAGGCTATTGAGGAGCCTGCTGCTGCTCCTGTGGAAGCTGAGAAGGCTGAGGATACCCCGAAGAAGGCGAAGAAGGCCAAGAAGGAGAAGAAGACAGCAGAGGCTGCTGTCGAGTCGCCAAAGGTGGAGAAGGCCGTCGCCTCGCCTGCGACCAAGGCGAAGAAGAAGTCCAAGAAGGCCGGCAAGGCATAGTGTGTTTATTGTTTGTATGTATGGCAAAATTCCAGGGTCAATTCATCGGAGTTCGGATTTCACAAATTCCAGATAACGTAATTCCCAACCGAGTCGGACACCCGGTCGAGTCGGACACCCCAGTACACCATACAAAATGCCATTTTTTAAACTTGAATAACTCAAACA
>NW_027263869.1:0-97407 GCF_044049435.1 Aspergillus pseudodeflectus | reverse complement strand
TGTTTGAGTTATTCAAGTTTAAAAAATGGCATTTTGTATGGTGTACTGGGGTGTCCGACTCGACCGGGTGTCCGACTCGGTTGGGAATTACGTTAACTTAACTATTTAACTAAGTTAACTAATAACTAGTTTACTACGTAGTTATAGATACCCGAGACGTCCTTTTGCTTGGCGGCCCGCGCCACACAATCGTGCTGGCCACACATGGTAGAATGCATATTAATCTGGTACGTACATGACTTGAAGGAAAAGACTTGGGTAGAAGGTACTAGTAGCACGGGACTTTGTATGGCATGTACTCTGCCAGTGTTGACATGATCCACGGTACAGCATCTTCCGCGTCTAATTCTAAATTGGCTTTTCCATTGGGTCGGAACTTGATGTGCTGTCATACTTTCAAGAACTAGGTATACGACGATGTCTGTCTATGGTCCCGCAAAGAGGCAAGCGGCCCATCAAGGTCATCGCAAGGGGATAGCTGCTACGGCTACGTCCAGGTGCAGGCTAAAGATTTGATTAAGTGGAAAGAACTAGCTTAATGGACAGGACTGCTAAAATAGCTTCATCATCACCCCTGGGCAATCCTGCGCAGCAATCAAACGAGCAACCAAACCACCAAGAAGACAGGGGCTTGTATGTGACGAGACCCTGCATTCTGAGTCCTCGCAAACAGCCCAACGGCAGATGCAATGCGCTCAGGAAGAGCAACCGTGCACACTCCCAATCCATGCTATACTTTCTCAGCTAGATCGAGAGCATGCCCGACGGGACGACATCTGGAAGATATACAACACAGCGACGTTCGAGCGTTTTGCGTCCCATCCCAAATGGCCAAGTTTGTAGCCGTTTCTCGAGTTCCGATGAGGTGAGTCTCTTAAGGGAGGTACACGCCGATTGACAGCTCGTCCCCCAGGTATTCTTCAGCATCTCCAGTGATCTGATCAGGCATTCACTGTCCAGCCACAAAACACCCATCCCGTACTCGGACGCCTGCAGAACCTTTAAACGAGCACGGTTATTCTGGAATCATCTGGATTTGTCCACTGGCTAGAGGGAAAAAAATGATGTCAGCTTCTGACCCGACGCTCGTGAAGGCATTAAGAGTACAGGGTCAGGGTATCTTGTACTTGCTCGCGAGACAGAGTACTCGAAAAGCCAAACGCCGGACTGCGTGCTTGCCACTTTCGCCATGGCTCAGCTCATCTTCCTCTCGACTGATCTCAATTCATCCCGATCTAGCATCAGTTCACCGGCTGCGGCCATAGAGAATGGTTGGTAGGCCGAAGCGAGACCGAGTGGCTAGGTATTGCGCTGAGAAGGATGGGGAGAGTAGTGACGCTGGACATGCAACTCGGTCACTTTTTTTTTTCTCGCTAGGGTTATAGTGAAGAAGAAAAGCCATTCACTTGCCCGCTGAGAAAATTTACATCGATTGTTCATAAAAAGGCCACTCCGCCCACCATTATCCCTCTCTTCCATAACACAACGCCTTGTTTCTCTCCCCCCTCCCCAACTCTCATTTTCCTGCTCTTGAACTAGGTTGGAGCTTTCCAAATTCACCTCTCACCTCACAGATCTTCTTCTTCTTCTCCCCTCTCATAACACAACAAACAACCTTCCCTCTTCTCTCTCAACTCTCCCATCCTTTGCTGTAGCTCTTCAAGTCTACAGGAGTTTCTCAATCTTTCCCTCCTCCCTGTATCCCCTTCTTTTATCTCTCTGTTTTCATCCCGTAGTGTTTAACCATCGAGCTTTCAAGCGAGGTTCGAGCCTACAGCTTGACTTGTCACCCTAGACACTTTCATAAACAATTTCGTCCCTCTCTCTCCTCTTCTCCCTCTTATTTTTCTTTCCTGTGCTCCTTTCCTATTCTGCTCTCCTGTTTCCACCGTTACGCAAGAGCATCCGCAGAACAAAGCTACCTCGCAAAGTCAGATCGACAATCGTGAAGACATCAAACAATATAGATCCATGGGTTCTCAGTCTCGCACGCTGCTTTTGACGATCAATGCGCCATACGGCCAATGCGAGCCAGGAGGATCTATGGGAAGGCCAAAGTCTGGGGCCCGAAGCTCAGGTTACTCAGGAAGCCAGGGACGCAGAAAAGGAAGGACAAAAGCTCATGGAACACTGGCCATCAAAAGATTAGGTTAATCTCTCCAAGAAAAGGTTTAATTCAATGAGATGGAACCATTTGTCGGATCTGAAGTTGATCGGCGTCGCGGGCGCATAGCCCATCGATAGCCCTAAGCGGCCAGGACACGATAGCTCACTTGCACACAGGTGCACCTCGCACACATCCATTGGCTCGCCTGCGCCCCAAACAGAGATACTCTCGAACCTGAAGAGAGCTGCCAGCTGTTTTATGGCAGTTCGGGTTGCTGTCAAGAACTAGCAGAGGCTCCTCTTTTCGAATGGGACGAAAGCAAAAAAGGCAGCCGCCTTACTCGCGTTCAAGGCTGTGGGGAACCATGTTACGGCGGAACAAGCAGGCTCCCTGATACCAAACAGATTTAACCTAGCATGTACTGTCTGTTCCGGACACTTCGCAGTCAACGGCAAGCAGGGCATCCTCGTTCGCGATGAGGACACCAAGGAGCTCGAGATCAGCGGCAACATTTCTCCGGTGAAATGCAAGTTCTGGCCGAAGATTGTTGCCATCGTATTCGACGGCGTAATGCGACTCAGGCCTTCCGTTATGCTCGCTTAAAAAGAGCCCAGTTGGAACAAATTCAGCCTTTAGCCTAGATCCTGACGCTTGAGAAGAAACCCGGGATCGTTTCGAGGATGTGGTCGTTGTCACAGGTAGAATGTTGCTTTCATCATTATAGACCCGTTCACCCAGATCTTTGCCTATGCCGTAAGGTGAATGCCGGCAACTGTGGGTTCCGGTGGCGCCCGGGGAATTCCAAGGGCTAGCATGAGGATGATGATGTTGGCCATGCTTTTGAATTTGTCTAGGGCTGCAATCCATGGATCAATTTGTTCGTGCCTGGGATGGGCTATACTGTTTTTGGAGCTTATTTTGCTAGCGGAGACTTTATGCTGCTTCCGATCAGTAGTAGAATGTATCTAAGATAAAACCAAAAAAAAAGAGGCTAAAATACTACCTATGCTTATTCAGTCCAATATATAGAATCTCCTTTTTTTCTGCTTCGAGCGCGGGCTGGAGGCCGTTGCTTTCCCAGGCGTCGAGAACGCCACCCTGTGGACGCCGACGAGTATCCCCAAATCCACCAATGCGATGCAATACTACTATTAAACTCTAGAGCGTACAGAAACTCGAATCCGCACTGAGTATCTATAACGTCTGATCCCAGTATTGTTGGGTGGAGGCGCCATGGGCTATAACCACCTACCGGAGAACCTCTCACTTGTGATCAAAACTCTCCGAACAACAACATGTTCCTTGATGCAGCTCAGATACATATTCAAAACCTTGTCACTCTCTCAAGTCTTCCGAGGTTTTCTTACAGTATACTTAGGTATACATCCCCAGATACCTGATGGATCCAGCGACAGCCAATCAGAGGTGATAATTTGCTGAGGGTCCCAAATGGCTTGGCAGAGATTGTCTCCAGCAACACACCGGTGAAAAATGACTTCATCGTCGATCGGGATTCTCTCATCATTCGAATTTTGGCCCGGAACAGCGCATTAGTATCGAAATGAAGGACTACTCCAAAGAGCTCGAGATTGCTTGCTTAGCGGTTCAGCGGGCGAGCCTTTTAACCAAGAAACTCCTCGAGGCAGTTGACAAGGGCCACTTCGATAAAATAGATGCGACGCCAGTGACTATAGCAGACTTTGGAGCTCAATCGCTTCTCATCGCTGCCGTCCACCATTTGTTTCCCGAGGATGATATTGTCGGGGAGGAAGATTCGAAAGCCCTTCGGGCGGAGCCTGACCTGCTCGCACGAACCTGGGATTTAGTCTCCTCGACTCGCCTGGACGATGAACACAGCGAAGCTCTGCTTTACGCGCCCTCCTCGAAAGAAGAAATGCTCCGATTGATCGATCTGGGTGCCCAGGGAAGCTGCAAGCCACGAGGCCGGACATGGGTGCTTGACCCCGTGGATGGTACGGCGACGTTTATCCAGGGACGGCAGTATGCTGTTTGCCTCGGACTCGTGGAAGACGGACAGCAGAAGGTCGGTGTTACTGGATGTCCAAACCTCAATCTCGAGTCAGGCCAAGTTCATGAAGATATCGTCGATCGGACGGGCTACGGATATCAAGTCTATGCCGTCGCGGGGCAAGGAGCGTGGATGCGACAGATGGGCACAGGCGCTCTTTTGCCTGCACGCAAGATCGAACCCAAAGCACAAATCACAAAACCCGAGGATATCCGACTGGTCGACTGTCTGTCTGCGAATTCGTCAAACTATGAGGTGCATCAGCGCCTGATGGAGAGATTGGGCGCACCCTGGCCGCCGAGGACGGATCTTTGGTCAGCACAGCTACGGTACATCGCTATCGCGGTAGGGGGCTGCAATGTGCTCATCAAGATCCCGCGCAAGGCCTCATATCGCTCCATGATATGGGACCATATCGGTGGAATGTTAATCGCCTCCGAGCTTGGCTGTATAGTGAGCGATCTGAATGGAAACCCCGTCGACTGCAGTCTCGGCAGAACGCTCTCAGGCTGCTACGGGATGATTGTTGCTCCTGCGTCCTTACATCCAGTACTGGTCGACGCTGTGAAACAACTGCAGTGAAACTATGAGCATGAGAGGAAGTCAGATTATCCGGCATTAATTAATCTTGATTAAGTTTGCATCATTTGGCCCATCTTTACGGAGGGTTTTCTTGCCGATTTTTTTCTTTTGCTTGCACATTTATAACATATTAGTTGGGACTTCCCGGTTGGAGTATCCTGGAATTCAAACCCCGCTAGAGTGATCGACCCCTGCAGACAGGCCTCGAAAGAACCTGACCTAAGCCCCCAGAGCCCATTTCTACTTTTACGACTGGCTGCATGATGGCGCTGCTTCTGTGTATCCGGATTCGTCTATCAGGGCTAGCTAACTTGATTTTGCGAACTGAGTTCCTAGTTTGCATATTGGGGCCAATCCGTACGGATCGACATCACAGCAAGAGGGCAAACTGGGAACCCGGGCAGACGATCTGACAACGGGCTCTGCTTAAACCAGCAAAGGCTGAAACCTCGACACTGGCTATACCCAAAGTGCCGTGGCGGATCATATATCAGCCAGTGAGGGGTTGCGAGGTCGTGTCAGGAGATCAAGATTGCAATGGGAAATGCGGGGGCGAAAATGAGCCCAGGCAGGGAACATCTTCGTCATCTTACATCTTTATAAGACGGGTTCATCACCCAACGCTGAAATATTTATCCTCTTACTTTTCTTTATGCTTTTCCATAGTTTGGGCTGTTACCCTGTATTAGTCTCTTTTCGCCAACTGAGACCACACACGCCATGCCGAGTATGTCTTTACCTACACCTTGCTTCTATACTCAGACCACCCACACTAACTACTGGGATTAGACATCTACAATCCGTTTGCAAGACGCGAGTCGCACGACAGGTCCGTGCTGACTACATACCGAGTCATTGCCCCTCTGTCGTACGCCCTGGTGTTGATTGCGGGAATTTACTATTCTTCACGGCGGCCAAGCGAAGTTTCCAATGGACATACTATTTGGGACAATTTCTTGCGACGCATCACGCCATTTAGTGTTGAGCTGACTGTCACAGCAATTTACTGGTAAGTGGACCTTGCCCTAGCCCTCTTACTCAAGTATTAACCACCCTAGGATCCTATTACTACTTGCCCAACTACACTATATTTTGTCCGGACTTGTTTTCTCCCGAGATACAGCTCTGACTCACGCGGCGGCGAATATTGCGCCCTACTTCATCCTTCATAACCTCTTCGTCTTTGCTTGGATCCTCCTTTGGACACGGAACCATTTCTGGCCTGCAGAGGTCTTTGTAGGGGTGGATTTTATCCTCCAACACCTCGCCTTTTGGCGTTTCCGCGGCCTCACACCTCTCACCCACATCTCCGTGATTGCTGCTCCATACGCCTGGGATCTAATCTTGCTTTTATGGAACGGATCCGCTGCAGCGCATTCCTTCTCCCCCGCCGCGGAAATCGCGGCAAATATCTTCATCTGGGTATTCTTCGTTATCAGCGCTGCGTCAATCTTCTTCACCGTCGATGACCTTTTAGGGTATTGTTTGAGTCTACTGAGTCTTGGTACTAAGCCCTACCCATGGATAGGATAGACAATGTGCTAATCTCAGTAAACAGGGCTCGCTATACAGCAGTATACGCGCAAGCGTCTCCCCCTCCAGTGGATCTTTGCCTGGGTCATATTTGCAGTGCTCTTCGTTGAGACGATCTATATCACTGCCACTAAATATTCGGGCCGGACAGTTTACTGGCGCCGCGGGGCTGAACCTGAATCGACTGATGCCGAGCGGGCGCCTCTGCTTAACGACTCCGCACCCGTGGCGGCCTCATAATGTGATGGGTGCGTGGGTGTGACTTCTTGAGGCTGAGGCGAGTTTTGGCTTTGAATGAGGCATGATTATTTGATGGAACGGACAAGGTCGTCGCAGGCGAAGTGAGCAAGCCTCAAGGCGCAGCGAGCGGAGCAGACAACAATAAGCGCAAAAGAGGATGAAGAATGGTAGGTATGAGTTATGTTATTGATGGTTTTGTGCTCCCCTCTCGAGTTTGATACCACGTTTATAGTCTGCATGTTGTTTGTTAGGGATGGAGCGACGATACGGGTCTGTCAAAGATATATGGCCCCTGGTAAATAATAATCTCATCTTTTGAATATAGTAATGAATCCTCGCTTTCCAATCTCCGAGCCACTTCTGCCGTAGTACGTAGTCTTGGCTATGATGTTTTGAATCTAGATTACTATGAGGCTGCGCTGCTATGCTCGGGAGTAGATACCTCGTCGGCTGGTGGGGTGCCGTGGCTCAAGAGACCCTCAATCCACCAATGCGATAAAATTAGAAATTGTAAAACGCATCAAAGCCAAGAACCTGACCCAGGCAGTCAAATTATTCATTTCCTGAAAAGCAATATGCAAGGCACGCGTCAATCCTAATCTGGAGCTCTGCGGAGAGCTAGGATGTTGTCGCCAGGGCAACGGCGGGGACAACAGACCGAGCGAGGACAAGGATGCCTGCGCAGTGATCACTCGAAGCGCCGTCAAGCGACGCAAACACTTGGGGAAGAAGGAGCAATCTCACTTCCTCCAAAACTTCTCTTTCATCGTGGTTTTTTAGAAACTGCGTTGCTTGATCTTGTCTTTGTTTACTGGCAAACGGGCTTCCACTCCCGCTTCAGTACTGTTGATCTCACGCTTCGCAGTTGTCCCAGATTGTTCCTCTGGTACTCGGGACTGCCGGCAGTTCCAGTCCTGATAATTACCCCGGATCTCATTGTTTATTTACCCTATTCGCCCGCCGTCTTTTAAGTCTCAGACGGCTCTCCGCAGTAAGTCGCATTCTTTCGACATCAAAGGAATGCACGAATGGAACCATTGACGTCTGAATCAGGATCCGAAGACGAATTGTCGCTTCAAACGCCTGAGTTTACCCAGTCGCATAGTATGTCCTGTTAAGCCGTCCAAAAAGAACAATCATGAGGCAGCAACGTATACACCACCAGGAGGAGCCGCCAGCATACAGCTACGGAGAAGGCTCGTACCTCACTGATGACTACGACCCGCCTGTCCGACACACGACCATGCGGCTGCTACCGACGAGTTCGCAGGTCGAGAGTGACCTAAATGCTGATTTGGGCACTGCGTCCACTTATCGCGATCGAGATCCTTTTGGGGATGATAATCAGTGAGTAGTCACATTCCAATGATACCATCGGGTATCTTGCGCGGCCCCTTGTGGGTGGTGTCAACAAATTCACTTGCGCCCGATGCTTCTTTTTAGGGCTCCAGCCCATCTCCGTCGTCCGCTCAGCCAGTGGAATCACAGACTGTATCTAAAATGGCCTACCATCGAAGACGAAGAGCTAATCAAAATGTTTGGTATGGCAGAACCGAGAGATACTACGAATACGACACAGAAGATACACCCTCGCGCCCTGCTTCGAGCATGCGAAATGTGCCCAGTATCCCAGCCCCTACAGCGTCCGCAGTGGACGACATGCACTTTTCCTCTCGTCCGGCGTCGCCCACACGACCTTGGTCCCCGACGCGTGCCCCAGGTTGGACAAGACCCCCGTCTGTAGCAGGCTCCCAGTACGAACGCGCGGATCTGAACGGCAGCCCTCGGCCAGGCACACCTAGTTCAAGATACGGAGGGAGCCCCCGGAGGCCGCTCCCACCTGCGCCACTATTCTCGAAGCCAGGAGTCGGTGGACAGGATGCGAAGATCGATATCGGCGACGCGGACGATGATCCTTTCGGCGGTGGTGGACGAACAATGAATTCTCGACACGGAGGACACGGCAGTGTCAATTCATTTACCAGCGATTCGACCTTTATTGCGGACGACAAGGATCTGGAGAAGATTGACCTGGAAGAATATAGCGAAACCCAGTCCATGGTTGACCCTAATCTGCACTACGGCCCAGCACCAGACAAACAAAGCCGCCGAGGAGTTCGCGATGCTCAAATGTCCAAAAAAGAGGTCCAGCTGATCAACGGTGAGCTGATCTTGGAGTGTAAGATTCCTACCATCTTGCACAGTTTCTTGCCCCGTCGAGACGATCGCGAATTCACTCACATGAGGTACACGGCCGTTACTTGCGACCCCGACGATTTTGCCCAACGGGGATACAAGCTGCGCCAGCAGATCGGACGGACGATGCGCGAAACCGAGCTGTTCATCTGTGTGACCATGTATAACGAGGATGAGATTCATTTTACTCGGACCATGCACGGTATCATGCGCAATATCAGCCACTTCTGCTCTCGTTCCAAGTCTCGTACTTGGGGTAAGGATGGTTGGAAGAAGATTGTGGTCTGTATCATTGCAGACGGTCGTAAAAAGGTGCACCCGCGGACTCTGAATGCTTTGGCAGCTCTGGGTGTCTATCAAGAGGGCATTGCAAAGAACATCGTCAATAAAAAACAGGTAAACGCCCACGTCTACGAATACACTACCCAGGTATCCCTCGACTCCGACCTCAAGTTCAAGGGTGCGGAAAGGGGCATAGTCCCTTGCCAGATTGTCTTTTGTCTGAAAGAGCACAACCAGAAGAAACTAAACTCGCACCGTTGGTTCTTCAACGCCTTTGGCCGAGCGCTGCAGCCCAACATTTGCATCCTGCTGGATGTTGGTACCAAGCCCGAGCCTACCGCACTCTACCACTTGTGGAAGGCCTTTGACCAGGATTCCAACGTCGCTGGTGCCGCCGGGGAGATCAAGGCAAGCAAAGGAAAGGGAATGCTTGGCCTTTTGAACCCTCTGGTCGCAAGTCAGAATTTTGAGTACAAAATGTCCAATATTCTTGACAAGCCGCTGGAATCGGTGTTTGGGTACATTACCGTGCTTCCTGGTGCCCTCAGTGCATACCGATTCTTCGCTCTGCAAAACGACGCCGAAGGCAATGGCCCTCTGAACCAGTACTTCAAGGGAGAGACCCTGCATGGTAAAGACGCGGATGTGTTCACAGCCAACATGTACCTGGCCGAAGATCGTATTCTCTGCTGGGAGTTGGTGGCCAAGAGGGAAGAGCGATGGGTCCTCCGTTTCGTCAAGAGCGCTGTCGGAGAGACTGACGTGCCTGGTATGTGTTTCTTCAAAGTGGCAGATATTGGACAAGTTGCTAACACTTCGGACAGACTCTATTCCCGAGTTCATCTCCCAGCGTCGACGTTGGCTGAACGGTGCTTTCTTTGCCGCCGTGTACTCTATTGTCAACGTGAAGCAGCTATGGAAGACGGACCATTCCCTTGCAAGAAAGATTCTGCTGCAGATCGAATCTGTCTACCAACTGCTTCAGCTAATCTTCACGTACTTTGGTCTAGTAAGTTGTCGGTTTCAGGAAGGAGCGGACCAAAGCTAACAGGGGCAGGCAAACTTTTATCTCGCCTTCTATTTCATTGCCGGTTCGCTCACTGATGACAAGATTGACCCATTCGGGCATAATTTTGGAAACTACATCTTCGTCGTGCTGAGATACGCTTGTGTCTTGGTGATGTGTCTCCAGTTTATCTTCTCCATGGGTAATCGACCTCAAGGGTGAGTCTTCTCTTTCCTTCTGGAGATGGAACTGCGAACTAACCGGCTAACAGCGCCAAAAAACTGTACCTCTCGAGTATGATCGTCTACAGTATCATCATGATATACACAGCCTTTTGTACGCTGTACTTGATCGTGCTTGAGCTCATGGCCAAGACGGGGCACGACGTCCCAATCACCATAAGTAATACTTTATTCGTCAACATTGTCGTGTCTCTCCTCTCCACCATCGGCCTGTACTTCTTCACCTCATTCCTCTACCTGGATCCCTGGCACATGTTCACCTCTTCGGCGCAGTACTTCGCCCTATTGCCATCTTACATCTGCACTCTGCAAGTCTATGCCTTCTGCAATACGCACGACGTGACCTGGGGCACCAAGGGGGATAACGTGACGAATACCGATCTAGGTGCGGCCCGTATTATCAACGGCTCTATAGTCGAAGTCGAGATGCCCTCGGAACAGCTGGATATTGACAGTGGCTACGACGCTGCGCTGCGCAACCTCCGAGACCGTCTCGAAGTGCCGGATCCGGGAATTTCCGAGTCTCAACTCCAAGAGGACTATTACCGCGCGGTGCGGACCTACATGGTAGGGGTCTGGATGACCGCGAACTTAATCCTGGCTATGGCCGTTTCCGAAGTCTACGGTATCGGCTCGACAGGTAATAACATTTACCTCGCCATCGTTTTATGGTCTGTTGCGGCCCTCGCTCTCATTCGTGCCGTTGGCTCGACGACATACGCAATTATGTACGTCGTTCAGAAGCTTGTCGAGGGCAAGGCAAAATTCCAAGCTGGTAATATTGCGCCGGCCCACTCTAGTGCTCCTGCTAGCTCGCTGGGGGGCGGTACGAAGTCAAGCCTGAGCATTCGGGATACGCTCTACGATTCGCGGTGGGCTATGCAGCGTGGTTTGCACAAGGTTGCTTTTTGGAGGAAATGATCGACTTTTCCCTATTTACTGTTTCTTTCTTGATTTATGTTGACCATGTTTGATCACTCCTCGGTAGATTCTGAATACAAGACCTTTATGACCTCCATTGCGTGCCTACGGCTACCAATTTGGTAGCATGTCCCCTTGTAGCTACTATGTAGGAAGAACGAGAACACCTCACATACGACCGTTATACCAGTGGAATAAGGTATAAATAAGTAATCATGCATTCCTGTTTCAGCTTTTTTTTTTTTTTTTTTGGTATTTGGTTGTTTTGAGATCGAAAAGCAAGAAAAAAAAAAGTGTCATCCGCCGTGAAGATAGTAAACTTGGACGTAATACATGCAAAGATCTCCAAGGCACAGCCAGTTGCCAGGACCTTGGTCAATAAAGAGTAGAGTTGCACATAAAAAAGGAAGACAAAAGAACAAATTTTGAAGCATAACCTTCGGGAGAGACATGTTGGAGGTGGATGTGGGTAAGAATGTTAACGACGATTCCAATCTTTAAGAGGTCGAATTGTCAGAAGAGCGGGGACACGCTTCCCTTAATCAATGCGTCAACAACAATGTTCAATTTTAGTTTGGAGACGCGATGAACCGATACCAGATGACGCTTCATATTCATGACAGAGACCCACAATCTCTTGCACCCTTCATGCCCGCTGACCCCGTGGTCCGCATCTGCATCATTCTGTCTAGGAAAGGGATTTTGATGGGATCTAGCACGAGAAAAGAAGTCAGTATTTGGTGATAATCAAGCGGCAGTGTTTAGAAAGGGGGCACTTACCGGAAATTCCGTCTGTCTCCATGACCATTTTCTTCTCGGCCGCGGCCCATTGAACGAATTCGTAAAGGTAGGGGACCTTGGACTGGACGATCTCTCCAAACGAGTTTTGGCGCTCATGTATGTCTGTGGCAAAGCTGCCAGCGCCAACGGCCATGGGAACAACGCAAACCATGCACTCTATCATTCTTGACTGTGCAACGTTACACCTGTTGTCGTCATTGACGAATCCTAGGTCACGAGAGGATTCCGCAGCAGAGACGACAAAGTCGACGATAACGCACTTTCCCTCCTTGCCCTGCATTGAGTCGATTGTGTCGATGGAAGGGACGCTGGACCTCGGAAGCTCAGACCGCAGCTCGAAGAACGCGTTTCGTTATAAATCACACTGTTGAGAGTATGGGGTAATGATGCGCATTTCATTACCCGCATACCCATTGACTGCATGATTCTTCAGGACGAGCGAGACGACAGCCTTGACATGAGGCACATTAAATTTGGACTTGGAAGCTTCGCCGATCTCACATTTGGAATTCTTCAGGCTCAGAATCCAATAGCCAGGGTCAATGTGGACAGCGCCTCTGGAAACTGTGCACGAATCATGCTTGCCCATGCAGCATTGACTAAGATCTGCTTGGTCGATGGATGGGACTTCATCCCCCCATTATAAACGCGCTTGTTCAGGAACCCAACAAACTGGGGGCGGAACCGACGCTGCATGGTGAGCTTCTCAACAGGGTGATTGCCCTTGATGAGGCGAACGACTCCGGATGTCTCGAGCTGATGACTGAACTCGTTCCAGCCGGGCTCACCTCCAGCGGTCAAGACTGTTGGCTTAAGCTGTCTGGTGTCGTCACATAGAATTTGAGCAACAACCTTGGGAGAGAAGCCGCAGCTGACTAGAGGAATCAGGCCGTTCGATTCAACTTCCTTTGAATCCTCATCGCGAATCAGGAGCACCCCCTTTGCCTCTTTTGCGAAATGCCCAGAACAGATAGCACAGGCGAGATTGTTGTTTGTGGACACGAGGAAAGGAGCCTGCTTCATTACATAGTCTCCGACCATTTTGAACGCAAGCAGTGCTTTAGGTTTCTCGCCATCTTCCCATTCGGACAGTGGGGCTTCTTCCAGCGTTTTTAGGTATTCACGAAGGGCTTGGAAGAAGTCGACTTCAGGACCCTTGAAATTTTCTATCTCGTCGAACTGGATCTTGCCATGAGAAAGAGAGATCTGATCCTCTGAAGGATAGCGTCCCATGAGCACACGGTTCTCCTTCTCCGCGTTCAGGGCCTCTTGGACAACCTGAACTTCAAGGCTGGATTCGGGACGACCATATGTCCTCTCGCGCTGCGCAGCGGATGCCTTGGCCGTAAGGAAAAGCATGTGCAGTTGAGTGTCCAAGGGTATAGCCTCAGCGGTGTCTGGTGCATCGTCTGGTGTATCGTCTGGTTTGGCATCGCCAGTAGACTTGGGCTGGTCACCGGCTTCAACTTGAGTGTCAATCTTGGCGTCATCAGAAGACTTTGGCTCGTCGCCAGGTTGAGACTTCTTTCCCCATGACAGAAACTGTTGAGTCTCGGCGAACGGACGATAGACTCTGACGATGCGAGAATCTAATCCGAGGATGGACCTGACACTCTCAAGCTTCGCGCAGTTTTCATCTGCGGTAGCGTTTGTGGGGGCGGAGAACATGACATGAAAGCCGATCCGATGAAAAACGAACGCGATCACAGCTAGGAGGAACGTCTTGCCTGTACCAGGATACCCAAGGATGACCTTGGTGGCATCTGGCATTGAAGTGCAGGAACGAATGCATTTCTCCTGCTCGGTGGAGAGTTTGGTTTTCTTCAGAACAAAATTGACCGCCTCGTTGAACTTTTCATGTTTGGGATCGATGTCTTTGAGGGGATCCACGTTGCGTCTCGTGCCACGTTTGTGGTTGAGGAAAAGCTCTTTCCAATGCGCTGCAAACTCAGCCCCGGCCTTGATGCCAGTAAGTAGGTTGACAGCATTGACTTGACGCTTGGAATCGAAAACATGACACGAGCCTTGAACCATTTCAGGCCCTTTCCAGGCTCGAAGGCATACTTTCTGAAACTCGAAACATTCCAGTCACCATTCAGTAGAAACAGTGGCGTGGTAACTGGAAGATTGAACGCGTTCGCCACATGGATACCTGAACAGTTCACGTTTGAAGCGGCAGACCTGTCAGGAGCGAAGGTGATACTGATATCTGTACCCTCCTTTAGTCGAAAGCATTCCGCGATATTGCTATACGGCACGGTAAACGAATTGTGGCCACAATAGCTTGACTTGCAACGCACATAAAGGTAATTTCATGGTCTTGTCCACATATGGCATCGTGGCTCTCCTTGGAGTATCTCCACTCGAGAAGAGTGCCATACGCAAGGGAAACGGCACCTTCATTAGGAGTAGGGAAGGACACCACAGCCGGATAGCGGATAATCGAGGGATCTTCGACAGCTTGCTCTTCAGGATCTTCGGCAGCTTGGTCTTGAGACTCTTCGGCGGGCTCTTCCTGAGACTCATTGGCAGCTTGCTCAGCATCGTCCAGCATATTCTCGAACAACTGCTCTGCAGTGTTATCTGCCGGTTTCTCGGTTCCGAACTCGAGGGCAGCTTTGTTGGTCGATTTTCGCGAGTTGAAAACGCCCCATTGAGTCTGAGGCTGTCCGTTTCCTCCACAGTATGCAGACCAAGCAACACAAGGAATCTTCTTGAAGTCGTAGATGATCTCCTGGGTGCGTTTGAACTGTGCAAACTTGGCTTTCGCCCTTTTACTGTCGTCCATGCTCTCGTCGACGACGAAATGAGCATTCACGCGGATCTTCAGCAATTCAGGCGACGCGCCTGGCATGCTCAAGCGAATAGCCAACAATCTCAACCACCGGATCAAATTTCTCGACGGCTTGTCGAAGCCGGAGATATCGACATCAAGACCTATGGCCACCATGCCCTTCACGGTCAGGTTGATAAACCAGTAGCTGTCTTTTTTATCTCTAGGAGTTTGTGGCTTCTCCTGCTCTGGTTTCGTCTCCTGCCTGAAAACTTTCGTCTGCTTGGAACCCTTCTGCTGCTGTGGTTTCTTCTCCTGGTTCGGATCTTGGAACTCTTCCCTTGCTATCCTGTCAAACACTTTGTAACCAACGACATGTTCGTGATTGTCAAACTCGACGGACATAGTCCGGATCTTGGATTCGTCTTGTGAGTCGCGATAGCGAATCTCAAGGATTAACCTGCGAAAGGCGGGTTCTCCCATGATCCTGGCTCGGACAGTGACACCGTCTTCTTTGAAATTCCAGTTTGGGGCGAAAGAAGCACATCTTTGGGTTCAATCGGGATAGCAAATTGAGCGTTCTTCCACCCGGTACCGAAGAATTTCTTCGCCTGGTCAGAATGGCGGGGAGCAAGAGGAATGAGCCTCTGACGCTCTTTCTTGACCTCTTGCCGACGCAATGGGAACCCAGTAACCTAGCAATCAGATTACTATTAATCTCGAGCCTGAATTCTAACAAGGATTTAGAAGAACTTACCGGATCATAGTGTTTTGCTTTGGCAAAAGGATCATCTTCCTGGCCGGGTTGGAACACGCCGAACTCAAAGATCTCCTCGTCGTCAGAAGTCTCCTCTGAATTCTTAGGAGAAGGAGAAGCAGAGGATTCATCGGGGTTCTCAGGAGCAGGAGCAGAGGACTTGTCTGGACTCTCAACAGGAGGAGAAGCGGAAGATTCGCCTGCCTTAACGATGTGGTAGAATGTGTTAGCACGTGCCATGTTTAGCTGTAGACACTGCCCGCACATTGTAGAGCAGAAAGGCCGATGTAAAGAGAGGCTCATACCTGTTCATTCTGTGTCGTGTAGGCCAAAAGAGCATCGAATAACATTCTAGCCTCGTTGTGCCTGAATGTAATGTTTTCCCCATGGCTAGGTCTGAGACCAACAGCGACGAAAGCATACAGAGCTATTTCGTCAGGTTTTCCGCCATCGGCCTCTGTAGAGTATCATTAGCATTCAATAGTCAAAAAGATTTTGTCTTGAAAGAGAAGTGACTTACTATCAATCTTCTGGTACTGCCCAACAATTTGTTTGGTGCGCTGATTGCTCTTGTGCGAACGTTCCACTGCCAGCTCCGAACAGGCCCTCTCGTACAGATTTTCGGAAGCGGGACTATCGAGATTCACAGGGGGGGAGATCATCAAAATCCACGCCTGTCGCCTTTTTGAGCTTGAATATCTTGGTTTTAACAAGATCAAGGGGTCTCCATCGCCTTGGGGTACGAACATTTCAACTTGAAGTGAAAATCGATAGCTCTCATCGCCTAGGGATTGCTGGCATTCAGCAAAAGATCGGTAAGCCCTCGGTATCCGAAGGTTTGTCTGGAAGATGGCCCTGATGCTCTCGACCTTTGCCCATTTCTTACCGGCGGCGGGGTGTGGTGGCGGAGAGAAGATGGCAGGGCATCCGACTTCATGGAATACCATTGCGGTGACTGTAAGTAGAAAGGTCTTGCAAGTGTCCGGGGGTCCTTGGATAACTTTTATGGCCACTGGGAGTGAGATGCACGACCAGAGACATGCCCTTTAGTCGGCAGACAGCGATATATTCGCTTGAAACAGTTAAGGCTTTGTTGAATCTCTGGTGATCAAAATTGGATACACGGCCTTCTTGGGGCCCGGCGGGGGTGGGTTCAAAAGGCGCCCAGTCTGACGATTCGCGGACTCAGCGCCCGCATTCAAGTTCGTGAGGAAGTAGACGGCGTCTACCTGCCTTTGCTCCCTCGTTGATGATAGCCAGCGATGTGCGGACTCAACGCCTGGGCTCATGCCCGTGAGATCGACTGCGTCTATCTGCCGTTTTGCTTCTTTGCTGGTCATTGAAAACAAGACTCGAACCGTCTGCAGCTCCAGATGTTTCCCTATGCGGTCGTCAAACGGCTTCACCTTGGATGAGATACATGGGATCAGTAATCGGCAGATTGAACACATTAGCCACCATGATGCCTGTGCATCTTTCGTTTGGCTCGGTCTCCATCGACTTGTCGGGGGCAAAGGTGATAGCTATGTCTGGGCCCTCCTTTGGTCGGAAACACTGCGCATATTTGCTATCTGGTACCGTGAAATGGACAATAGCTATGCTAGTGACAGCATCGTTTGCAACGTTCATGAATGCGACTTCATGATCCATCCCAGAAACAGGATCATGAGTCTCTTTCTCATAGCGCCATTTGAGAAGGGTACCGAATGTGTGTATGATCGCACCTTCATTGGTATTGGCGAAGGACACGACAGCAGGGTAACGGATGGTACCACTCTGCGGGTTGTCTGCTTGCGCTTGAGCGTCATCGATGTGCTACTGAGCGTCTGTAGGCACATTTGTCCCTCATTAGCGGCCGCTTGCTCTTGAGCGTCATTGCTGCGTACCGAGTATCCTGAGTGTCTCGAGGGGCTGGAGGGGGGCAGAGTGTGTGTCGTCGAAGAAAATCCCAGCATCAGGAGAGAAAATAGACTTGTTCCCGTGCATATAGTCCTAAGCGTCGAAAGGAAAAGCTTCAGGAAAGTAGGCTTGCCAGGCACAAGCCAACGGTAACTTCATCGATGAGTGCAGTTCTCAGAGGGTACAAAGGAACCGCGATAACAGTTGTCACTGTCGCTCTATCGCAGTTTTCCGCTAAAACATCTCGTTATGTATGCAGCTGTCAAGGAAGCTCCGCCTCGAATAGAGTGCGACTTACCTTCGTGGACACCGTAAGGAGTTGAGGTAACGATAACTGTCCTATCACGACAGGCTCCCAAAGAGAAATAGCCGAACATGATGCTCGGGAAGCCAATGGTCGCCATTTCGGCTCTCGAGGGGTAGCGAAAGAAAAAAAATAGATGAGAAAAGAACGGGGAAGGGAACGCAGAGAAGGTAGATAACAGGGATTGCTGGAGGAGAAGGTTCGATTTAGGGCTAAGGTGGTAGGGTAGAAGAGAGATGCAAAAAAGGAGATTCTGTGTTGGAAGAGAGACGCAGGAAGGAGGGCGTCTGGGGGAAAGACACGCCTTTATATAGCTGATTGTGATAGTTGATTATCTCTTCACAGTAAGACGAGAATCTGGTCAATCGACAACTTGGTAACTGAATGGTGCCGGGAACGGGGTTGGTCGAGCTAGGGCTATGCCTAGTCACCCGGGATTGGTCTACCTTCTCTATCATTCACTATTTTCGTAAGCGTCCAGCCTATGGTTAATAGTTCTAGACGGTCGGCAGGGAGATTTTAGTGGCTGTAACCAAGAAAGTCATGTTCAAGAGGAAGAGCATATCTAGGAGCTT
Source organism: Aspergillus pseudodeflectus (assembly GCF_044049435.1). Classification (NCBI taxonomy): domain Eukaryota; kingdom Fungi; phylum Ascomycota; class Eurotiomycetes; order Eurotiales; family Aspergillaceae; genus Aspergillus; species Aspergillus pseudodeflectus. The sequence continues at coordinate 79,160 of NW_027263869.1, read as the reverse complement.
GCTGGATACAGCCAAGCTAATTGAAAGTATGCGCACAGGGATGATAGACCCATCTGCAGTCGGACAAAGAGACTACCAGCAAACAGAGCGGAAGAGAATCAGAAATATCGTGAGAAGAACAGCCAGCGCTTGGTCTGATACTCGAGTACTCTTCCCGGTGAGCAAGCGTAGGAAAGTATGTACTCTCGCTGCGTTCGGTGCCTCGGAGTCAAGAACGGACATTGACTTTTTATTCTAGACAGTAAGTTAGGGCGGATGATTTCAAGATGATTGTTTTCGTTAGTCAGGCTCGGGAGGCGGAGTGCTCACAAGTGTCCAACGCGAGGCTTACCGGGTGAAGCCCCGTAGCCAGGCCACTTCACGCCAGCCACACCAAAGCAGACTTGATTTATCACAAGCGAACCACCGTGCCATTAAGTTAGATCAAGGCCGAGCAAGAGACGCTATACGACGGAAGGCAGGAGTATGATGCCTACGAATTAGTTCAACATGTTCGATACTAAGAGAGCACTGAAAGACTGCATCTACTGCTTGTATTCGAGATAATGAAAGAGAAGCCGCCACTAACAATACATTAATCGTTCAGGTCATGAAGGGATCAGAGTACTGCGAACGCAAGCTCATAGGCAAATCCAACAGTCAGCCGGGCGTGCTCCAACATATGATCAAAGTTCAAATGCTCAATGCTATCACCCGTAGTGTGGATGTGCTTATTGCTATGCTCCATGCGGGATTCTGTTGCCATGGCCGATGGGTATCCATACTTGCTCGCGGACGTATGGTCAGAGCAGGCGTAGCCGCACTTGGTCTCAGTGAAGCCGATATTGCAGTACTGCAGAAGCGGTTAGTGAAGTTGTCGTATAGAATGGAAGCAATTTCACTCACGGTAGTTACGACGGTCTTGAGGAAGGATGTGAGGCCACCGTCCACGTAGTCGGTCATTATGCCTATCGCCTCTTTTTGTCCAGCGTCAAGGGTGCCCTGGATATAACCAGTCATGTCTTGCTGAAGCATAGCTTTGACATCGTACTGATTCTTCTTATACTGTGAGAAGATCGCCTGGGAGCCAAGCATACCCCCTTCCTCCGCCGAGTACCAATGGAACTCAATCGTGTTTGGTGCCTGGGAGCGGGCGATGATATCTGATTTCAGGAGACCTCGCAGGCCCTCGAGAATCGTGACAGTTCCGCTCCCGTCATCGTCAGCGCCAGGGCTCCTGAGTAGACTGGGAATGAAGAGGTTGATCGAGTCTAAATGGCTTCCCAATGCGATAGTTTTGTTGGTGAGACCTGGGATGCGGGCGATGATGCTGGACTGGCCCCAGGGATGGTCAAACTTCTCCACCGTGGCACCCCACTCGTGGGCCTTCGAGTCCGTGACCACCTTCCGAATTTGGTCGTAAAGCCAATTCGCAGCCTCAATCCCATAGTCCGACTTATAGTACCGCGTGTGGAATGAGGTGAACTTCTCTAGGTCCTTTCTCATATTGTCCTTAGATAGCGACGGAAGGAGACCCTTTACTTTCTCGACATGGCCCATTTGCTGCGGATAGGTCACATAGGTACTGGCGTCCAGGGCGGGGGAAACACCGAGGGTTTGTTCTTCTGTGATATCGATAAAGTTGACCCCGTCCTAAGTCACGAGAGCTGTTAGCAGGTGAAAGATAAGTCGGTCGGGCGACATACCAGTTTCAGAGCCCATTTCTCTTCCTCTGTGACCCATCTTGTCTCATATGGGGCCAGCTCAATTAGATATTGCTCCTGCTCATGGTGGATGTTCGGGTTTTCCAGGACGTCTTGTTGTGGAACGGCGTAAGCCCAGGTCCCAGTAGAGGCAGTTGCGCCGAGAGCTAGAGCTGTTGACAGCTTCATGGTGGAGGACAATTAGGGGCAGGATCCAATAATGATAACAATAGGTATAGTATAAGAATAGACGACGATGAAGAGGTTGGGTATGGTTGAGCGAGGTTGACGGTTGAGGCAATCAAGGGTGTCGGCTCCAGGTGCTGATGATGAGGGGTGTTGCAGTGCGGCAAGGAAGGTGCAGGTCCGGCCGAGGAAAGAGTTGCTGCTGCCGACCGGGTAGTCAATCTCGAAAGGTTCTAAGTCTAGATACTAGAAGCTATCAGGTACAAAAGCACTTTGAATCAAGTTTCGAATCACTGAAAAGATTAGATGCAATTCAGTTCGACTGTTGCGTCACATCATCAACGATGTTGACGGGTGCCTGGCTTAATATAAGCTCCGCACCCATAAAGTTACTGATGGAGAGCTCCTCAGCTTCCGGCACAGCCTCATTGGGGCCAACGCGGAGCACCGCCTGCACCATGGCAGCAGCCAATAGTTTCATAGTAGCCGTTGTATGAAATTACTATGAATATGTTTTCCATGTTTTATATGAAATGTGTTGGCTAAGATCAAATGGAAATCATCAGCTGATTTACAATGTCATGCACCTTGGGTATAAGTTGTGCACGTAGGCCAGGCCCAACCAGTTCCTTTTTGAATAGTATAAAAAGAGCTGGGCTTTCTCGTTTCTTTCTCTTGCCAAATGTAAGAGAGAGACAACGCCTCTCATGACTTGTTTCCTGGGGCTGCGAGGTTTTTAAATCGCACTCTGGAAGTCATGCTGAGAGCCTGAGGCCACAGCGATACCAGTGCTAATACAAAATTAGGCTTAGTGGTAAACCTCCACTCAATCACAATTGATTGCCATCCCCACATCCTATGGTCGCTTTCGACAAACAAGAAGTACGACTCCTTCCACTACATCATCAACACAGAGCACCTTACAGCCCTCAATCCTGAAAAAAATCTACTCATTTCTCTCAACCACACGATCCAAGCATATTCCACTCAAAAACCTAACTCAAGGTCTATCAGAATGCCTCAGTCCTCCGACTGCCTTCGTACGTATTCCGCTCGACATCGAGATTACTGTCTAGGTCGGGATGACCTTCTGACCGCACTACTACAGAGGCTCCCCTCACCCCCGCCGAGCGGGCCATCGTCAAGTCCTACGGTGGCTGGTCTCAGTTCCTGTTCAGCTATGGCCTGAAGCCCTGGAACACCGAGGAAGCGGATGAAGGGAAAAGGATTTTGGAGTCACTCGCTTCGGGATCTGATTAAATGGGGAATCAAGATAACACAATGGCGGGAAGCGTCAACTGCGGAGCAATTGGGAGAGATCAGTTGTCATGAGAAAGTCTGAATGCCAGCGTTGCATGGAAGAAAGGGGACATCGGATTGGAGCTGTTTTAATGACAGCCACATGGCACGCATCGTCAGCCCAACTCAGGTACTCAATCACAGCACCTTTTTTTTGCTTCTCGGGTTCTATGGGTTGATTAGGAGTTGATCAAGGGATCCGAATTTCGTACCTCCAACCTTGCCATAGTAGCGTAGTAAGGCAAAGCCGGCTCTGGCCATCGATAAGGACCTCACGCAAAGACATTATTTGGTTTCAAAAGCATCGTATCAAAGACCGGTGAACCCTGCCAACGAGACGATTTGATCTGGCCTCGCCAGGCAGATGGACAGGAGTTATCACAAGGGCACGCGAGATTATTGTGCTCGACCAACGGAGAGCCCAGGGACCAGTAATGATCTATTGAGGTCTGCCTGGACACAACGGACATTCTCGTCGGTCAGCAAGCGGAGTGCGATGGGTCATACTCCGTAATGATTGCGAAGAGCGTGATCAAAACCTGAGATTGTGAGGCCAGCGATGCGCTTGCTGTGGTGGAACAAGATTGAGGCTTATTATTTGCAGAATTTTGGTCAAGGTCTGTGGAAATTGTAATTAGTATTCCATCCGATCACCATCCCGCTATATTAATGTCAGTTTGCCGCACATGCTGTCAAACTGGTCAGGGAACCGGAATGCGATGCCCTCTGACGAGGCTTGTGGGGCTGAGCATGCGCTGTAAGCACATCCAACCCTTCCAGGCAGCTCTCCATGAGCTGACATGAATCATCCTGAAGAACTGGAGTCATTTTTTCTGTGAACACTGCCATGAAATTGAGTGGAATACGGGCCTGAGAGCGGCAGTGGCCAATCAGTGATGAGCCTTAGCCATTGTGAGTCAACGAGTGGATTTTCGTTGCGATCTCGGAGGAGGTTATTCCGATCCGTTGACGCGCTTCGTGGTATCTCTTGGTCTCTTATCTAGGCCCGATTGTCCCCGCGCCAATTCTGGTCCGTCCCCCTTCCACCTCCCTCGCCTTTAGACAGCCATTGACGAGATCCGTATCACTCGGATCGACATCGCAACGCAGCTTGTGCGATCAAACGCTCTCCCCGAACTTCCTACCGCTACCAGCCTCGTCGCTGAATCCCCACGTGTTCTTCCCAGCATGGCTATTCATCCGAGTTTCCCGTCACAAGTAGAGGTTAGAGGGAACCTGTCGCTGCAGCAGGCCCAGGCCATTTCGGCTTGGACAGAACAGGCCACTGCGTCTCTGGAGGATTTGACGATAACAGATTCGGCTCACGGGGGCGAAAGAAATACCTCGGCGCCGGCATCCGCCACTGCTCGGGGAACTATCCGTGGATCCTCGGTCTCTCTGTCGATTCCTCTGGATGATCCCGTTCCAGTTGCCAGCAGTAGCATCGTGCCAAGGGTCAAGATTTTAGGTCGAGTCCCAGAGGAGACACCAAAGGTCCCGACGGTCAGTTTCCGGCGCCGGGAACCACTCCGCCGTGATAGTCTGAAAAGACGCGAGGCTCTGCTGAAGGGAAAGGACGGCAGTCGCCGCAGGCAGCGCTGGGAGAATGGTATGTCTCGAACGGCTGAATGGTTATAATCAGGGTGATCTCCTGAACTATGATGATTCGGACCATCTAGTGTTTCCGAAAAGTGCTGACAGCCCTGCTTCGGTTAAAGATCGCCTCCTCCATAATCCCTGGGCCACCCCCCCATCTCCCAAGGATTGGCTTCCCCAGCCAACCCATATCCGCCATGAACCCATGCCCTATTTTCTTGCTCCACTCTGGGACAAGCATTACGCGCATCTGGACCATCGGACGTCCAAGCAGATAGCGAGTGAAGATAGGGTCGAAAGACATCACATCCCGAAAGAACTTCGTCTTAAATTGAAGCACGCACGTGCTGCGAGGGGTATGCTTCAAGACCTCGAGGAAGATATTAGACAGTTCATTCAAAGGTGGAACGAGAGGCAAATTTTGCGCCGTAAAGACGGTCTCGCCGATGCGCCTTCGTCGTCCGATGAAGACTCTGAAGACGAAGTCGTCTTTGTAGGACGGAACGGCCAGATGCATGATTCACCCGACCGCAAGGCAAAGCTGCAAAACATGCGGGAGACGATGACATCTCACAACGAGAACCATGGCGAGAAGATGGTGTTTGAGAGCCTGGTTGACGATCGGGCTGCTGGGTTTGGGTAAGTATGCCCAATTCTGAGGGGTGATTCAAGCCTAACTTTTTTTTTTCTCTGCTAGTCGCTGGCTCGTCCACTCCATTGCTTCTTACTATGGGCTTCACACATGGTCTGTGACTGTTGGAAGCCCCGCTCGACGCGAAGCCTATGTAGGATTCCATCCGCCGTCGCCTGGGAGCAGGGCTGGGCTGTTGTCCCGTCCACCAGCGAGCTGCCGTACAGAGGCATTTATCCAGCCTGGCGAGGAACTTCCTCGGCCCTTGTGGTTACAGGTGTAAGCCACACAAGCCTGAATCCTCGATTCACTTACGGAGTCAATGGATTTGGCCGAGTGGCGACTGCCATAGACAGGTATAGATACCGGGCATCGCTGGCCATGTATATCTTCAGCGATATGAAAGGCACTGGATGTAAGATAGAATAGAGGCACGAATTTCCTTCCGTCCCAGCCAACCCGTATTCTTCCGGTGAGCAAATCGCCAGTCCGTGTCTTGGTGTACTCTGGTCTGGGACCATCCGCCGCCAAAGGGTTTCGGTGTACGCTGCAAGGGATGTCAAATTGACATCACCAACTACCTCGTCTGCTCTATTCAATAACCAGACAACGTCTAACCTGTAGACCGCAGACCGAATGGGGTTTGTGCACCCGACAATGTGGTCTGCATCTGACTGATCTACCCGTATACCGGGATGTACCCTGTGTCTTCTTCAAAGAGGCGACGGGTTGACGTACATACCCACACTGTCCTCGTGATCATTCTTTGTCCTCAGCTCAGATGATGATTTTAGTCGTCACATCGGCGATGGTTGGTCGACACAAAGCTTCGTGTTTGACTTGGAAATATTGGGTTGACAGTTGTCAAGGCGACGAGCCCAATTTTACCCACAGAGCACTGGCTGCTTATTTGTCTTTATCTTTATGTGATAGTGTGAGTATGCGTTCCTGAAGATTGTTGCCAGTCAAATCATCCTGAGATGCTGCCTCTAAACCCGCTTTCCGTGGGGGCGGGTTGCAGAAGGCCGTTGTTGAGCAATTATGACCAGATGGTCTTCGCCGGATAACCTGAGCCGTGCATATGGATATGGCATCCTGACTAATGAGGGTACTCCAAGAATGCATGGATGCCCTGGGGAGATGAGGGGAAGAGTGCAAGTTCGAGCGGGCGATCATCAAATCAAAAGGCCAAGGTCGAGACCTACCCCGTAGCCACAGAGACGGCCCAATGCGGAGGGCTAGTATTGCTCAACCTAGAGCAATTCTATAAGACTTCGTTGACCCGACTAGCATGTGCCAACTGTGGGCTCCCTCGCTGGGTGTTACGTCGTTCGTTGTGGCCCATAGGAAATATCTGGGCGGTAAAGAAGGGTAATACAGGATATCTGATCGAGGATCGGCTGGAAAGACTCGGAAGAATGCTGATCATCAATTGATGGATCGATCGGGTTCGGTCATGGTGCGTGAGAGTGGAGATGGAACCTGCCTGGAAGAGTTCATGTGGACGGTGGCAGAGACCCGATATCGGAAAGTGCCAACAGCGAACTTTTGGGGCCGCTGGGTGATGGCAGGCTTTTGCGCGGCTAACTGGTGCAAAGATAAATCCTGACTGCTTGCGGGACGAGCAAACATGTTTGAGAAGAGGTGCTGTAAAAATCGTCGGAGTTCGGACCGGTCCGTGTTGGGGCAAAGGGACCCTTGGAACCAGAACCTGGAAGGAACGGAATCCAGCAGAGGATCCCTTAGAGTCTGGCCGAGTCTAAGGTGAGGCGTTCAGGCATCGACTTAACAGTGCTGCCACCCTCAGGTTCGATTTCTCAAATAACACCCCGCCAGTCCCTTCTGGCGCTTTCCTCGGACCAGCCCTGAATATTCAGCGCACCTGTCATCTTGCTGCCCGCTTCTCGCTCTTCAATCAGCTTCGATCCGGGGATGCGCTTCGACGGCACACTGCATGTGAAACGGCTGAAAGAGCCATAGAATTCCCTGCAGGGACTGTCGCGACTGTGCCGTTGGGGGTCGAATGTTCAGGCCATGGAATCATGCAACATCCTCACCCTCCAGGATGGCGGTTCTGGCACATGATTGAGCGTTGCTTGGGAGTGAGACTCGAAATTCCCGGAATAGCCCGTTGGTGTCGCGTTGCGCGGGAAATATCGTAAAATGGATGACATACGCGCGGGCCAGTGATTGGGGTCATCCAAGTGGGATTTGGATTCCGAGTTCAGTCCGGGGCATGGACGCGGAGTGACGGAGTCCGCTGGTCTGACTGTGTAGTATACTCGGTACTCTAACCTTGAAGAGTCTAGGTATAGCCGGACGGTTAGGCAGGGCACTCGCCCTTTGTGTTCGGTATACTATATACTACAGAACTTCAAGTAAGCTTGTTACTTTATTCAGCAGATATGGGCCCCTTGTTGCTGTAATCAAGGGACAAATAATCAAGCAATAATCGAGTAATTGCTGATAAGCGCAGAGGAGGTTGAAAAGCCAGCGTCATCAGCCGACGGGGCTCTTGAAACGACGTGGCTCCTGTCTCCGGCCGTGGCTCTTGGGCGCTGCATTCTCCTTCGTTGCCCTCCGATACAACAAACATCCTGCGCCACTCTGCTCGCCCCTTCGTCCCTGGATCTCACCACCTCTGTTCCTCTGGCCCTCTAGCCCCCGAGTCTTCCCCCCCGGTTTGGCGTCATCTGCTATGTTCTCAGGCCCCTCGCATTCTCCCAACAATCACATAGGCAGACTACTTCTTTCTTTTTCTCCCTGTTGCCTTTCTGCTCCTCATAGTTCAATTTTATTCAATCCCTTTCTCTTCCGGCGCAGGCTACCCTCATATGACCGAACTATTAACCCTGCCGTCCCTCGCCTCATCCAGCTTGTATAGAGATCTCCCATCTTGAGTATGAGTGGTGCAACTACAAACACAGGGCTGAGACTACCACTTGAACACATATTGTTGTATATCTTCTGACTGTTATCTTCTCTGATCGTTTCTTTTTTCTCCTCTTCTTCGGACATACTCTCGACAGTTTTTGGAATAGAACCACTCTATCTCCCAATCGGGCAACCAGACAACACGCCCGCGGTCCGCCGTCAATCGCTTGCGCACCGTCAGCACTTGCGATCACCAGCATATTTTCTTTCTTGATCTATTCAATATACTAGTGTCGCCATGGGGTCGTACAGTACGTCATCTTGTTCAGATGCCTCGGGGCGCTCAAAAAGCACGGCTCCCACAATCTACAGTGACCGGCCGACTTCAAAGCGTCAGGAAGAAGAGATAGATCTTTACGACTATGAGTACGACGACGAGGACGTATATCCTTGGGACTCTGCATCGACCTTTGAATCGGACGACTCGGCGGACGAGATCGAAGAAGCCCCATTATACGAAGTGACGGACCGCAAACGTGACATCTTCTTCGCAGACGTGATCCCATCAAGTTCGTCAACGTTTGCCAAACTATTCCCTTCCTGTCGGAGGCTGCTTATCCGGCATGATGATGCAACGCTCGATGGGAACATGAACTTGCGCGTGGACACCATGGTGCCGCACCGTGCTGGCTATCAGCAAGACGTAATCCTCTTCCACCTCCGCATGTATGATTTGTTCGCCAGAAAGTTTTCATTTCGTCGCTACTGCAGAGAATCAGGTCGCGAGGTCTGCCACTCAGAGAGGAGGACGGTGTCATCGAACCTTGACAAGCCCCCAATGCTTCAACGCTCATGGAGTAGTGTGCTGGCTAGCCTGCGACCAGGGTCAAGTGCACAAGGATCTTTCTTGGGTGGCCATCACAGGAGACAGGGCTCGGAGCAGAGCGCGCTTGACGACGAAATCATTGGTTCCAAGGGTGGTGTCGATCGACCAGCCGCACTTTCCGACAGCATAATGCTGGAGTTCTCCAACTATGCCCACATTGAACTGAAGCGTCGAGGTGCAGGAATGACAAAGCGGTACGAGTATGAGTACTGGGCCACGAAATACCAATGGAGGCGCGAGTCGCGCAAAGATGGTGATCTGCGCGAAGTCTCTTACCACTTAGTCAACACCCGAACGTCGAAACAGGTTGCCCACATTGTGCCCGAGATCCTAACTCCGACAGAGGCGATCGAGGAGGAAAGCAAGGGCGGCTGGATCCCCCCATCCTCCATGTGGATCAGTGATCCTTCTGCCTTCAAGAATATGAATGATGTTGCCGAGTAAGTTCCCCCGCGCGTCTGACCACCATACTCAATTTAGGCTAACCAGCATGCAGTGTGATTGTAGCTACAGGGCTCATGGTACTGGTTGACGATTGCATCCGGCGGCGATGGCACCGCAGCGGTCCTTCCCCATTCATACTCCCGATGCGAGCATCGTTCTCAAAAGGCATGGACCGGATGGGCCCAAAGCGACTGATTGATGAGGTGTTCAACCGCGCCCCTTAGGAAGACAAGGAACACTGTCAACCCAAACAACAAGCACGTCTCGCCAAGCACATTAGCTTTGGGTGTCGTGTCATGCTTTCATGCTTAACTACGGCCCAGATGAACGAAAAAAGCAAGCCAGCTTTTAGAGGGTGACGTGGAGCTGGCGCAGGCTACTCAAAGCAATGAGGCAACCTGACCAGCTGGACAGATCCTGGCAATCCAATCTAGTCCTCGACCTAACGAGTTCCCTTGTCATGACCATGGATGACTTTCGATGCTACAAGTGTTACTTTTCCTGCGTCGTTTCTTCTTCTAACGTGGGTACCTTTGAGCGGTTAGTCGAGGTCCAATAGTTCCGCATGACTTGCAGCGATGTGCCACAGCTACCTAGGTACATGAGGATCATTTTTGACTTGCATGCATATTGGTTGGATTTGTTTCTCAGCCTCGCCTCATTTTATTTGTTGGCATTTATTTTGACTTTTAAGCGTCATTTCCGAAAAAAAAAATGTTGTTGCAATGGCTCTTATCTATTGGGCCATATTGCTCGGGCGTATAGTGTCCGCGTGTGATGGGAGATGCAAGTGTAGGTACGAATCTAACGACTACTACTACCGACTTGGTCCTATATACAGACTCAAGTTAATCGGGCGTGAGTGACACGGACGCAGGATATGAAATCAGGATCACAATCACATTGACTCTTGACGTTTACTGCCTCCAGCGGCGCTCGTGATGGTTGCTGGTCTGTTGGTTTGTGCCCGACCTGATTTCTTGTCACTTTTCCTTCTGCTCCGCAGGTCTGTTAGTGTTGGGCCTCTGCTCACGCCTAAGCCGCGCACTAGGATTTGCGAACGAAGTTGGTATCGTGAGCACTAGGGATAGGGCCGCTCAGGTCAAAGCGAGTCTTTTGCCACACCTTGTATATTGTGTATCTACGCATTCTATATAGAGAGTAATAAAAAGAAACGATAGACTAAGCAGAGTGCTTATCCCTGGAGGGCGATAGAATGCGGGGCAAACGATAGATCCGGTCGAGTGGCGCGTCGAATCACCTGCGGTCCTGCATTGTTTGCAGTTTGCAGCTTCCTCATGTCCATCTTCCGCTCAGCATCCTTCCACCCTCCTCCGGTTGGCGTCGATTATCAATCTCACTCCTTATGCAGGTTCACCAGCTCCATCGCGTCTGCGGTCTTCTTCTTTCATCGCCTTCTACCCCCTCCATTCATCTTGCTCCAGACACGCTGCACGCCAGCCAAAGACAAGGAGGACGAAGACTGCACGTATTAATGCCCAACTGCCCAAGGCCGGAGGCAACGAATCATCTCCACGCCTCGACCTGGTTTCGATCAAGTCGACTCGACTAGACGGCTTCAATCTTCGCTGGCCGTTGGTGGCTCCCGGATGTCTCCTGGCAGACAAGCTGTTGAAGCAAGACAGAAGCATTGCCGCCGTTGGCCAATTCTCACACTTGCTTTTGTCGCTCTTACTTGTTAGCGCCCTGAGCGGAAGAGCCCCTGGTTGCCGCGAGACACAACCCCCGACAACCTAAAACAGGTCTCTCGTCGCTTACAGTCTGCAACCCGCTTCCGCGAACCAATTGTTCATGCAGAGCGGCCTGGCCTCCTGGCCGTTGGAAATCCAGGGCTGAGCGGATCGGACAGTCTAAAACCGTTCCTTGTTCAGATCCAATATTAGACATATTTAAATCGTCTGATGAGCTGGCACTGGAGTTTCGCCTGGGGGTCCCGCTCGCGCTTCTCTGAGTGGCCCAAGTCACTCAATATCAACCTCAATTCGTCGCTTTTTTTTTTGACATTCTATGGACACTCTCCGCTTTTGGGCAACTAAACCACCCCTCATGGCCCCTCCTCTACTATCACTCAGTATCGATACCACCAGCGAACCGCCTCTTTCCTTTTTTCGCCCGTTTTTGTCCTCGACCACGTCCATGATGAGGCAGCCTGGGCCTGTTCATACCCGATCCTACCTCGTTCTTCGCGGGACAGGGAAAAATTATTAGTGGTCCCGAGTCACCGTGATGCGAGCAATTAAAATAGTCTCCTCAAAATTCCAAGGCGGATGATTCGTCCAGCACGGTCTAGAATAGCCATTTTCCCTTCCTGTACAACAGCGCCCATGTCTACTGCCATATTCCTTGTCAACGCAATGGATCTCTCTAGCCTGTGTGGGAACTAGTGGCCCTTTTTCCCCTCGTCTCTGGCGTTTCTTCAAAGCCATTGCGCCGGCCCGTTCCAGCTTGCAGCCTCAAGATGATCCGCAGGTTCTCCATGCCCTGGCGTGCCTCGAGTGGAGAGTGATGGAGGGGGGTAACTTGCTGACGTCGTGCCATGTCCAAGTCTCATGCATAAGTCCGTCGACTAGGTTCTCCAGTGATGATTAGTGCTCCGTGTTTGTCATGCCAAAAGACCAGAAAAAAGACTGACTTGTCTTGTCTGCACTGAGGCGTGAAATTTGAAAAAATGGCCCACCGTTTTATACCACCGCTGTTCCCCATATCCACCAAGTCTGTTCGGTTTAAGAAAGAGAATACTCGATAATTTTTCCTGAAAGAGGAGTAGGGAAAGAAGAGAGAAGACAGACCTCCTTCCTTCCAGACATTCTTTTCAGTGATTCTCCCTTATTCTTTTGTTATCAATTGGCCTCGTGGTCCCCTGGCTGTCGACGTCTACCATCGTTGCTCCAACATCTTCCACCTATTTTGCACTATTCGACAAGAGAGCTAGCCACAGGCAAACCCCACCACCACGGCGAGTCTTCGTCTGTCCTTCGCTTGCCCTGATAGACCTCCAGGGTGTTCGTCTTCCAGAGCTTCCCACGACCAGACATCACCCAATATCTCCCACAATGTCCGACCCGAGTCTCGGCATCAAGAAAGTCTGGCGGATGAAACTTCAGTGTACGCCCCACTTCTCAATTATCTTACTGACGGAACACCGTCCGTGGTACTCAAGAGTGCCGTGTTCTTTCCCTCATTCCCTCAAGATATCGACGCAACTATGATTTGAGTTGCTAACATGATGCTTTTCAAGTCTACTGTGACAAAACCAGTGTCGCGCCGCCAATCTACAATACCTTCTCCGACCGTCGAGGTAAATATGATTGCCCCTCTTCATGCCTTATACTTCAAGTGTCCTGTAACCCGAGGGTTGCCTCTCAACTGCCTCACATCTGCTGCTGTCAAAAAAAAAAAAGAGTCAGAACGCTGGAACAACAATGAAGATAGGCAGATCTTTGGTGACGGGAGGCGTCAAAGAAAGCCAAACCCGGCATTTCAGCGTGGGCGAGTGGAGTCAACTTGATCCCTCACCGACTTTTATACCAAACCATCAGAGTTTTCATCAACATGGACTGACGAGATTGTTCTGTTTCTAGGAGGTCGTACAGCGTGGTCCTGCTCTGTTGTTGTTCACGGCACTACCTTCCATTCTCGATATTGGTTCGATGGCGAATACGTCGAGAACGCGATGGAGGATGCTGCTGAGGTGGCGATAAAAGTTCTCGATCCTGGAGCTTGTCAACCTTCCAGCGGGGGTAACTTCCCGGGCACCATCGACTGACGGTGCTTGGGACATTGTACTGCTGAGCGCCCTTCTCATGTTCTTCGAATTTTCTTTCCCATTTCTCTTCTTCATTCGACCATCTGGAGAGATCTCATTCCACAACTCTTCTTCGTTGGTGTTCTCCAACCTGGCAATTTGGCAACTTGACATTGCATGCGACCTGCACCGGATTGACGCCGATCTCGCAGACATGTACAACATTACCGGCTGTCGACATTATTGTTTGTTTACTTCTCCATACAGAGCGACGGTCAGAAGCGGGTGGATTCATGCTGCTAGGTGCACATTGTACTTTTGACTGGAACGGGAGACGGGCGCTCGCGAGGTTCTCTACGTTCGTTCGTGGAGGAAAGATCTCATTATTCTTGGCCTGGAATACCTCTCCGCCCCCGACAAGCCGACATGCGTGAGCCGAGCTCCCTTCTCATACCTATTTTTTCATCTTAATTTCCTCATATTTTCCTTTCCAACGACAAGCCGGTGCGACAGACCACGCACGGCACGACATATTTTTGACGACAGATAATTATGACGTATGAATTTGACATCTATTTTTTTTTTGGTTCCGGCGCTGCTGTGCCCTTTCTCACCCAATTTGCGCGAGAATGGCTTGGGTGCAGATTCAGATTACTACCACTGCTATAGCTACTAGTGTACAATCTGTCGATCATATCGATGCCCAGGGAGTTGAATGGCTAGCCTTGAGAGCTGTTTACTATTGCATTGGCAGATAAGGACAGGGGGCATTCTTACTGGTAAACGTAGAGGTAACCAGTGGGGGTGCTTTGTAGGATCTGGATGGCCCAAATCCCCATTGAAGTCTGGGCGTTATAGCATGAAACTAACCTAGCAACTCCTTATGCTGATCAATGACCAAGATCTGTCTGAGTTACTGGGGGTAGGGTACAAACTGGCCATCGACCAAGTCTGCCCGCTCCAGTCCCATACTTCGTGCACTTACGATGATAGTCGGGATTGGCGAAGATCAAATGAAGCCAGTACGCAGATGCATCAATAGTCTCTCTCTCGGGTTTTGCTCCCGCGTTATAGCCCACTTCGGCCAGCTCAAAAGTTCATGGATATGCAATACACTGTCGAGAGACGAAGTTAGAAGTATCGTGCTAGTCTAGATCTCGGAACGTCTTGAGCTTAACCTTATTTCGCGCAACTAAGGTTTCACGTGCAGTGCTCGTTCCATGGTTCAGGCATCCCAAAGGCCACGACTTTTTTTTGCCCTAGTCTCCTACCTCTCACGAGAATTCCACGTATCATATACTAAATAATGCATTGTCCGCAGTTGGATATGTTATAGATACGACGACGATAAATAATAAATCTTATAGAGCCAGCAGATCCATCCTTCCTTCCCTCCCTAGCACAACCTGTGAAACCCCTCCTCCCTCAATAAGCAAACCTCTCCCCACCCGCACCACCCTTCCCCTTCCGATTCATCCATCCATAATACAGTCTCAGTAAAATACACCCGACCGTGACGAGCAGCAATAGAGCCGCATTCGTCCAATGACCCGTGGGATATCCTCTTGCAGCCTCGTTGGATTTGTAGATCCACACGCCGACGATCTGGCCGGGCGCGCCGAAGGAGACGTTTAGCGCGATTGCGAGGCCCGTTCCCGCTGTGGAGCGGATGTTTGAGGAGAGCCAGCCGAGAAGGGGCGGGATGCAGGCGAAAGAGCCGCTTGTTGCGACGATTAGGCAGCCGTAGCGGTGCTGGATTCGTGAGTGATGAGTTTAGGAAGCAAAGGATAACGGAGTGAATGGTTGAACGTACAAGGTATGCATCTGCCGGGAGAACCGCGGATGCGAGAAAGCCCATTGCGCCGATAAAGGAAAATGCGGCGGAATGAAGGCCGCGGCTGGGGAGTGTTAGTGGTGTTCTATTGCATGTGTGGTGGTGAATATGTGGGGGATGGCATACCTATTGAAGTGGTCGGCGGACCAGGCGACGACTGTTGTAACGACATAGGCGACAGCCCAGGGAGGGACAGTCATGAGCTGCGCATTGAGACTTGTATACCCTAGACCGCTTGTGATGGCAGGAGTAAAGAGCGAAAGACTAGAAAACGGTGCAGAGATGCCAAAGTAGACCTGTCTCACCAAAGTTAGAGAGCTGAGTTTGTGGAGGTCAAGGGCACTAACAAGATAATGTGCGTATAGTCGCCAGTCAAAGAGGACTTCTTTGGCATCTTCCCATGTCATGGCCTTTGCAGCACCCTTGGATCCTTCTAGCTCGAGGCGTCGGGCGGCGAGGGCCTTTTCTTCCTCGGATAGCCAGGATGCAGTTTCCGGGTAGTCGGGAAGTATGAACCAGACGAGAACAGCAGAGGCGCAGGATGGGGCACCCTCGATAATGAAAAGCCATCGCCAGGCCGAGAGGCCATGGACCTGGTTCATGTGTCCGACTCCGTAGGCGATTGCGCCGCCAAAGGCACCGGCTAGTGTGGCTGAGGCAAGAACTAGAGCTACGCGGATCGAACGCTCGTGGGTGCGATACCAGAAGGTTAGGAAGTAAACAAGGCCCGGGAAAAGACCGGCTTCCATGACTGGCTGGGTCAGATGCGAACTCCAACATTCGTGGGTATGGCTTACCTCCGAGAAGGAAACGAAGGCCTGTCACTTGCCCAAAATTATGCACTCCGCCTAGACCCATTGTCACAGCTCCCCATGAGAGCATTAGGAAGGCGATCCATCTCTGATTCAACATTAGCGATGCGGTAATAAAGTAGCTTGGGCAGAGGTTTGTACGCTAGGCTTGAGCTTCTTGAGGAAGTAGTTGGAAGGTACTTCGAAAAGGGCATAGGCAATCAGGAAGACCATGAGTGCGATTCTAGCCAGGTCAGTACTGAGAGAGCCGACAAAGGAGTGTACTTACGTATACTCGTACGAGCTCATGTTCGTCTCGGTGAGGAGATCATTGCCGGTTTCTGAGTTCATGATTCTGGCATTCCCTAGACCATATAAGCATCATCCCTTTGACGAGAGATGTCAAGCGTACCAATATTGGATCGGTCAAGATAACAAAGCAAGTAAATAGTAGCGGAGAGCGGAACAATATGCAAGTCCTGCTTCCAAACCAACGCCTTCTCGCGAGCACGGAGCTCAGCATCGTCGGCATGATTCTAGGAGAGAACGCGGGTAAGCCTTCGGTCTCGAATCTTGGGGGCATAATTACTCACCTCGAGCGCCAACTCCGCGTCAGTCGCGTTGACAACGCCGTGCGGGGTTACCTCTTTCTCATTCATGATAGCGGGGATAGCAGAGAGAGAAGCTGTGCAGGACGACCAACCTTTTTTTTCCCCTGCTGGTCAAAGGTTTTAAGGGCAGGCGCTGTCAGGGCCGTGCCCCTCACATGGTCCGAGTTGAGCTAGATCTTGGGGTAAAACCGCGACTGGGGAACACTCCGTGCTCGCAAATGTCGGTCAACCTCCGATATGAGACCCAAGTTTGGTTCGAGGGGGCCACAGAGACTGATCGGCGCTGGCCCACACGAGAGGGGGCTGGCTTCGTTTTGTCCAGACAATGACTCGCAAACTGCATTCGCTGTGTCCGACGTTGTCGATAGAAAATCCAATGGGATGCTGTAGATCTAGCAGGGATAGCTTTCAGCCAGCCAGGCTCCGGTTCTCAAATGCATTCATCTTGTTACCCGGTGATTGAGCCAAAAAGAACGGTCTCAAACTTCTGTCTAACTCATCAATCAGTTCAAGACGGCGCATAGCTTAGCATGAAGGGTAGCTGCTACACTGTATTTTCGAGCACACTTCGTCCAGCTCCTGACTCGGATTTGGATGTTGAGTGCGCTCGAGCCGATGGTAGCCTTATGCTGTGCCGGTTGTGTAGGCAAGCTTCTGTGAAACTGTGAAAGACATTTAAGCCCTTTTCAAGAGATGTCAACCAAGAGAAGCAACATCAAGCGCAAAGAAGCTTTGCTAAGAATAGCTGATCAGAAACCAATCGCTTCTGATGACCCCCGGTATCGTACAGTACATTACATACATCCCCAAAATGATAGCCCAGACAAACATTGCAAACTCATCTTGAATTTATTTGATCCGCGAGATCCAGAACAATCGATTGCACGTCTAGACGAGCATTGGCAGTGCTATGAATGTTTCTTGATGATATATAGCTCTCCGCAATACAAGCCGTCTTTACTACGCGGACTTCGCAAAGCAGCAACCTGGCCGCCCACTCGATTCATGTCAGCCTCAACCCCGCGGAAGGCCATGCCTTCGGCGCTAACCTTCGACCTACATCGCAAATGCTCCGTGAGTACATAGATCACGCTCGGATTCCTATGGGTCGATATCTGATCTAACAAGAATTTTACAGACAACAAAAGCCCGCGCCAGTACCCTCCACCTCCCCCATGGCTCCGTCCCCCTCCCGATCTTCATGCCCGTCGCGACGCAAGCGTCCCTCAAGGGCCTCACATACGACCAATTGAGACAGACCGGGTGCATGCTATGCTTGAATAATACATACCATCTTGGCTTGAAGCCTGGACAAGCTGTGCTGGATGAGGTAGGCGGTGCGCATAAGCTGCAGGGGTGGGATCGGAATATCTTGACGGATAGTGGGGGGTGAGTTTGCGGAGAAGGGGTGATGTTGTTACTGTTGTGGATAATTGTGCGCTTGCTGACTGGCGCAATAGCTTTCAGATGGTTTCTTTGCTGAAGCTTGCGAAGGTCACGGAGGAAGGTGTGAGGTTTCTCAGTCCTCATGACGGGACGCCGATGTATGCTTGCTTGCGCTTACTACGGAACGGACCTGATTAGAACATATCAGATCAGGCCATATCGCATGCTTTACTGACCCTATACAACGATACTAGGCTCCTCACCCCCGAGCACTCCATCTCCCTCCAAAACTCTATCGGCTCGGACATCATCATGCAACTGGACGACGTAATCGCAACGACTTCCCCAGACCACGCACGAATTCACGAGGCCATGGAGCGTTCAGTCCGCTGGTTAGACCGATGCATCGAAGCTCATAAGAATCCAGAGACGCAGAACCTCTTCTGCATCATCCAGGGCGGTCTCGATTTGGAATTGCGGAAAAAGTGCTGCGAGGAGATGGTCGCTCGAGATACGCCCGGAATTGCCATTGGAGGGCTTTCCGGTGGTGAGGCGAAGGATGAGTTTTGCAAGGTGTATGTTGCCCTAGCATTATATCTGCTATCTGGCTAAGGTCGGTACTAATGAGAGAAGGGTCGACACGTGCACGAGTCTTCTACCGGAGTATAAGCCGCGCTATGTGATGGGTGTGGTAAGTTGCCACTCTTATCCGATTGGCGCATTATCGGACAACACTGATATAATGATCTAGGGATATGCCGAAGACCTGATCGTCGGAATAGCCCTCGGCGCAGACATGTTCGACTGCGTCTGGCCAACAAGAACAGCCGTACGCACCTCTTACGCCTCCATTAGACTCTTGAGATACTAACTCGACACGCCTTTTCAGCGCTTCGGCAACGCCATCGTCTCCTCCGGAAACCTCAACCTCCGCCACGCGTCCTTCGCGCACGACTTCCGGCCCGTCGAAGAAGGCTGCCCCTGCGCTACCTGTCGACCAAAGGAGGAAGGCGGACTGGGAATCACGAGGGCATATATCCACCATCTAGCTGCTAAGGAAACTGTGGGGGCGCATCTGTAAGGGAACACCCGGATCAGTCCACTACAGGTTTTCGTCTCTATGCTAACAAGGCACGCGCGTTAGTCTCACCATACACAATGTCCACTACACACTATCGACGATGGGAAAGGCCCGCGAGGCAATTCTCGAAGACCGGTTTCCAGCTTTCCTCAAGGATTTCTTTACCAAGATGTATGGGGAGAAGGCGAAGATTCCAGAGTGGATTGTTGGAGCGTTGAGGGGGGTCGGGGTTGATGTTTTAGAAGACTAACAACGATCTTATTATATATGAATCCAAAGAGGACTATTCGGATACCGCAGTCAAGCCGATGGTGAAACGAGTAAGAATGAAGGGACAAAGTGTATAGGAGAGTATATTCAAGATGCAAATTGATGACGTATTGCTGAAACGCCAACATAGGGAGTATCATGCTATGCAGTGAGAAACAGATGCAAATGGCGAATGGTCAAATAAAAATCAAATAGATATCACTTCCCCAGCATGACCCCAGCACCCCTTAACAAAACAATCGTATCACCCGTCTTTACCTTGCCACCCCCAATCGCATCCGCAAACTCCAAAAACTCCCCAGACTCAACATGGAATAACCGCAGCCGCGCCTCCTCTCCAGCCCGATTGTTCATATTCTCAACCCTCAGCCTCTTCGCCGCATCATCAAGTACCCGCCCAACCTTCCACCGCGAGTCGAACCAGAAATCCCCGTTTGGCGCGTCAGCCGTCTGCGTCTCCGACGTGCCGACAACATGTAGATATATGCGCTTGTCCGCGGGCACACTCGCATCCCCCTTAGCCGCCTTCTTCATCGTATTCACCTGCACAATCCGCGCAGCTGCACTATTGGGCTTCGGTTTCGGCTTCGCAGCGGCCGCAACCTGCACCGCGGCCTGACTCTTGTCCTTGCCCCACGAACGCACACGCGCAAACATAGACTTGATCGTTTCGTTCGGTGCCATCCCCGCACCAGCACCAGCACCACGGCCGCCTAGTCTCTTGGCGCAATCATGTTCCTCGCGCAGCCGATGCTTGAGGCAATATTCCCGTCGACAATCCGGACACCGCACACCAGGGTCTTTCAGCGTATTAATGAGCGTCTTGCATGACAAGTGCGCGCACTGATCGGAGTTGTAAATTGTGGGCTTCTGCGTCGCTGTGGTGGGAGTGTTCTCGCGGGAGGCGTTCCTGCGGCGGGCCCATTCGCCGGCGTTCGGGCACTGGTGTGCGGTTTCAGTACGGTGGTCAAGGCAGTATGTCCCGCGGCAGGACTCGCAGCGGAAGGGAAGGAAATCTAGTTGGTTGCAGTATTCAAATTGGCAGTGGCGGCCGATGGATTCGAGATCGCGGTCGGCCATTTGGGTGAAGGACTGCGGGTCGGAGTCGCCGCCGGTGCCTTTGCTTATTGAAATGGGAGCCATGGTTGAAGATGGGGTAGTTGAAACGAGAGAAAGGAAGAAATGGAACAAGAAAAGAGGGAAATGAGGCAGTTGAGTCAAACTTCTGATTGTATTAATGAAGGCGATGTGAAAGAAGTCAGATTGATCAGCAACGCGGAGGCGGAGATTTGGAGAGAGCGCCCTGGAAGGTTCCCACTGGAGCCTGGCAAATGCGGAGGCCTGCTGCGTCAGCAGATCTATAGATGGCTTCAGCCTCACAAGACGGTTTCTCAAGACATGGCCAGGGCAGAAAGATCAAGTTCTAGCTTAAATCAGCAGTCCAGTAGCCAAAAGATTTTGTATCGACAAAGTCGTCTTTTTTCTGAGTTCACATCTGAACAATAGGCAGTCAATCTCAGACAAACCCCTTCTCAAAATCCGATTCTCAGATACGTCGAGTAAAGAGTCAATATTTCATTACAATGAAGTGGCAGTGAGCTCTAGCAGCAACCATAGGTGAAAAGCGACCGAGCGTCATAGATATCATGTCTCATAAATAAGTAAATCATAACAACAATAAAAACGAAATCCTTCTCCTTCATACAAGGGGTTAAACTCCAACAAGAGGGTATATCAAAGAGATAGTAAAAAGAACTCAGAAGCATGATCAGAGAGTTTGAAAGTGAAAGCAACAAAGCAAGTCCAATATGCGAGCGAGACCACGATGAGCACCAAGTCCGGATTCAAATCGAGATTCCCACCGAGAGGATATCACACTAAGTTCCAGATTCAGAGTTCGGGGTTGCCTGCGCATGATCTTCCCTTGTCACGTTTGACGGAGCAAACGGAATTGGGCCACGGGATGTAAACACGGGCAAGCCGGTTCTGCTAGCCGAGGCTGCCGCGAGAGGCGAGTACAGCATGGACTGAGGACTTGCAGAGGAGCTCACGGGTCCAGGTGTGAGAGGTGGAGAAATTCCCGCATATGGATTCTGCGACGGAGGCATATGTGAAGAACCAAGGATTGCATTCTGGTTCCAGTCATTACCTTCCGCAAGAGTCTCGGGTCTAGCGCCTTCGGGCTCAACAGGTGTAGGGGATGATGCGTCTGGGGTCGCGAGCGATAACCCTGAGTATTTTCCGCTTTCCTCTGACGGCTCAAGTTTGACCGTGTGGTCTGGTGCAGGCATGGTTGGGAGGGGAGGCTCTTCAGGAGAGCTTCTAGACACATCTGGGCGCTGACATGTTGTAGTTGACGCAGGTGTCGGGGCGGGTGCTTTGCCAGAAGCTTTTCTGTGAGAACGAGAAGGCTTAGAGATTGGTTTAGCAGTCTTTCGTCTGCGCTCTTCCGCCGCCTTTTTCTCTCGCGCCGCGTTCTCTTCCGGAGAAGGTACCTTGAGTTTGATGCTCAGCTTGCCAACATTGGCTGTGAGACTGTCCATGTCATCTTGGGCCCGGCTGCTATCAGACGCGGGCTGCTGCTCGGTCGGCAGCGTCATGGGGAGAAAGGCAGAAGGAACTCGGGGCACAGGTGGTGCTTTGCGTGGACTTGCTGTGCGCTTCGGGGTTCCAGGTCGAGACATGTTGGGTTTACGTACGCTTATTGAACCCTGCGACGAGGGTCTCTGATCGGCTCCATTCTGCTCAGGGGTCGAAGCAGCACTCTTTCTCCGGGAAGTACGAGGTCCGGGCGATCGAGATGGATCGGGCAAAGCACTCGGAGAATCGAGCGTAGTTCGGCGGCTGTTTCTGTCGGTGCGGCGTGCCGGGGTCTCAGCTCTTGGTGTGCTGGGCAGGGAAGGCTTGGGTTTCCTGATGCGGAGCTTCATCTTGTTTTCCTCGCCTGCAGCAGGCTCAACCGGAGTAGCTGCTGCATCACGCTGGACAATGTCTGCGGTTGCGGTATGTCGTTCCCGTCTCAAGCGCGAGGCTTCAGCGTTCAACTCCTCTGGGCGACAGCTTGTGGTTTGTCGATCGCTGGGTATGAGTACCTTGGATAACTCGTGGGCGGCTACTGCCCAGCCCACGGGAGGCAATGGAGGCTCCAGGTCTAGACTGGCGTGCGAGCCATTGGATTTTCGATCCCTGGTTGGTAGTACCACTTTGGCTGCGAACGATTGTGTCGGGGCGAAGTAGGTCGGAGCAGATTTCTCTCGAGGTTTCGCTGCTGGTGGGGGCGGGTAGACCAAAGCCTCCAACTCTTCTAGCAACGGGGGTGACCACCATTCACGATCGTAAAGTGCCTCAAATACAGACCGCTGCTTGTCATCCGGTGCAATGTCCGACAAGCCAAGGCGATCAGTCATCTCAGTCGCCAAACGATCGACATGATATACGTCGGCCGGAGCATGGGTCGTGTCTCCTAGCCCTGACAAATGGCTCAAAACACCCGTTGTCAAAGCTCGATTGCTGTACCCTCCTTCCAGTACACTGACAATCCGCCCATCGACCCCAAGTCCTTCCTCCTCTGCCATCCGCACAACATCGGCAGTGAACTTGGCGTAAAACTCGGTGGGAACATTGACCTGATGTCTCTGCATGCCGGCACCTTCCCATTCACTCGCGTCAAACCCTGCAGAAATAAAGATCGCTGCCTTGGGCTGAGGGCCGTTGGGAATGCTGGCCAATCGCTCAGTGTGCATTTTCAGGAACGCACGAGCCTTGTCTATCAGAACGGAGTATCTAGAAGCATATAGGTCCCAGAACTCCGGCTCAGTCTTCCACGACTCCAAGTGAACGTTCCAGATAGATTGCCCATGCGCCTTCTCAATGCAGACACTCGCGTTGCGCACTTTTTCCGGTTCGCCCATTTCGCACGGGTACGAGTTGATGTCATGCAAGCTGAAGTAGCCAACCATAGCCTTCTTATAAGCAGCCGCATTCTTGGGTGCCGCAAGCGCCTTTTGGTTTTGCTCCCAAGTGATTTCCTGAGACCCGTCGCCATGATGAAGGTCAAAGTCCAGGATCGCAGCATGGGTGAGACCATGGGTCATTGCTGCGTAAGAGATTCCCACATGGACATTGTTAATCCAGCAGAAACCGGAAGGGTGGCTGGACGAGCAGTGGTGACCGGGAGGGCGAACGCAGACAAATGCACGCTTCGTAGCGGTTGGGCTGAAAATAGCATCCACTCCTTCACACACCCCGCCCAATGCTCCCTCAAACGCATTCAACGACTCGGAGCACAAGTAAAGATCTCCCTCGTGGAATGGCTTGTCAGAAGTAGTACTGCTGGCGCTATCCTTGCCGCTGCTCCGAGGGCGAACTAGTTCCTTGCCATTCAGCGCAAGCCGTGATTCAGCAGCGTCGCACATGTTTTTGAGATCTTCCATCCACTTGGTTCCGTGCACATGGGTAACTGCGGGAGAGGTAACTGCCAAGCTCCGTGAAGTCTTGCGGATCTGAAATGGCGGAACAGGGAGCTGGTGCAGGTTCAAATCCGGGTGAACGGTAAACTGGCCACCAGCATGCCTGCGGGCAAGTCGAACATATGCAGCAGATACCCCTACAACACAAGCTTGGACACGCTCGGGTCTCTCAACAATTGAGCTCAGTGCGGCACGCGACGTGCGCGGGCGCGAGAAGCGGTGGCCGTAACATGCATCGTGAATCACCACCAAAGTCTGAGATTGCAGGTCCACAGACTGGTGTTGTGCGACTTCTCTCTTGAAGTGATCGGCCGCGATGGAGGCCGCAGTTGGTATTGGTTGTTCCACCGCTGCGGACAGCGAAGGCCGTTTGGACATGGTAGAACCGCTCTCGCTAAGGCCCAGGGTAGGTGACGTCGCGAGTGTGGAGGACGAGCGGCGCGACAGACTTGGTTGGGGAGACACTGGACCCCCACTGTTGAGCTGTGCGGAGCGAAGAGAGGCGGTAGACGAGCGCTTCTTTAGGTTAGGAGTAGACTTGCGCCTTTCATCTCTTAGAGAGCTGGAACTAGGTATGCGCCTTGGGGTCAAATACGGCGGCTGGTTGACGCCAGGACGCGCGGGAGGATCAGACGGCGATAGGAGCGAGGAGGAGGAAAACGCGGACGGAGAAAGCGGGGGATGGGTCGCGGTAAGGGACGGATAGCTCAGACGATCGGAGAAAATGGACGGATCAATGGGGGGTGGTGGACGAGGAGGTGTTTTTGAGGGGGTTTTGTAGGTGGCAGTCGCATTGAAAGGGTTGGAGGGGTCCATGACGCAGATGACTGGCCCATCTGATTTTGATTAAGAAAATATGAATGAGACAAGCTGCAGTCAGTGGAAATACAAGGTAGACTATTAACTATGTCAAAAGGGAGGAGAGTATCTTGCATGTTGTGAAAAGGGAGAAACAAGGAGGGCCAAAAGATCATAACAATCACAGGAGGCTAAAGAACACCCGCTGCTCTTTTGGGCCAAGGGGCAGTCGATCGTCCATTCCTCGTCTCTTCTTCGTCTTGTCTTCATTTCTCCCAGTCTATGGCCTGTCAGTTCAAGAGATGACAATCTTTGCAAGAGTTTAGAGAATTTGACAGAGCTTGACTAGGTGGCTCTTTGTGGGATATTTACTCCGCGAGTCTGCACATACCCGGGCATCGATATTTACTCCGTGTACAGTACGCTAACAGACCAATCAAGTTCGACTTGCGAATTTATTGCATGTTCTATTCATATCATAAATCATAAGACGGCCCATCATAAACCCTACCCACCATTAAAAACGCCTGAAAATGGACATCCCTATAAGAAAACGCCAGGCCCACCCTTTATCCAAACTCCATAAGTTGGAAACTCAACACAATAAAACGAAATATGTGAGAAATAGTAGAACCTTAGAAGGTAGACCCCCGCGACCATAATCGGTACCACCTCCTCCTCTGAACCGGAGCCTGCCCGGGACCCTTCTCCTGGTCAAGGCTGACATCTGAGTAGCGCGAGCTACGGAAAGAGACACTACTCGTGGAGCTTGAAGACGCCGCGGACGAGCGGCTCTGCTTGCGCTTGTGCTTCTTCTCAGTCATGAACTTTTTCGTTGCGTGGTTGTTGCAGAAACACTGCATGCGCGCGGTCTCATATTCGATACCAGCACAGTCGGCGTTCGGCTTGCCAACGCCGCAGGTCTTTTGGCCGGCGTCTTCTTCGCACTGGCACCAGTCGTAGAGAGTGAGGAATTGGCGGCACATGTTGTAGGACCCTTAAGTTCTTTCTTTCTTTTTTGGTGTGTGATGTGTTGGCTGGCCTATCTTTTGCTCTTCTGAGCGCCACTGACGTTGTAGGGCGATCGATAAACGAAGTGTGGGCGATCAACTCCGCTGGCTTCCGGAGGATGTGGACCGATGTGAACCCCGCTAAGGTTTTTTGATATGTGGCTTTTGAATGCAAGGATGCAAAGATTGAAATCTTCTTTGGTGTAGTTTATGCCGTAGTTTAGTTGTGCGAGGGCTCGTGTTTGCTCGGGTTGCCGAAGTATGGTTCTCTTCTAACACAAATGAGACAACGATGTTCCTGAAGCGACAGCTGGATGTATGTTAAGAAACTTGCAGAAGAAAGATATCTAGCGACAGAATGCAAAGGAGAAGTAGAAAGGTACTTAGTGGAGATAGCAAAGAAAAAGACCCGAGTAAGAAAGCGAGGACCCAAAGGGCTTCTATAAGTAAAAGAGAAAAGAGCAAAGCCCGCGGAGTGTTTGACGTCAGCATCGCAGAACAACTGACGAAGCGCCCTCATAGTGGAGCTTTTTGTTCGGTCTGACGCTGGCCTCAAAGAACCGCCCGCCCTAATCCATTATCCCATGCTGATTTGCGCGATCTAGACTCGAGTTTCTGAGACTTGTTCTTTCTTTGGAACCGGCCAATCCTCTCTTGTCGCTGCCCAGGATTCCCAACGCCTGAGTCTCTAGGCGCCGCTGAATGAATGGCTCTAGCCGCTCTACAGCTTCGGTTTGGTGGTTTCATTTAGCGCTCCTGACTCATACAATTGAAGAAGCTCGTCAATTGGCGGACAAAAACAGAAACAATCAATGCGTGAATGCGCCTGCCTGCCTGACAAAGAGCTCTTTGTGTTTCTGTGAATGACCACCAAGAGCTTCAGGATGAACCCCAAGACCTCGGCGGAGTTTCTCCCATTGAAAATGCTCTGGGCGGAGCTTGGCGATCAGAAAACGCCAATCGAAGCGTCACTGACAGGATTTTTACCCCTCATTGGCGGCACCAGAGGGACGCCGAGAGTCCGACTGTCCGAGTGAGAGTGATGATGTCGTGTCGTCGTACCGCGGGGTACGTCAACCTCAGCAAGCGTAAGAGTATCCGTACTCCGTACATCGTAAAGCAGAGCTCACTTAGCTCAGCTTATCGATTGCTGAGTGATTGTTCGGTTCGTCCGCAATCGGCATTGCCTGCTTGATGATCTGATCTGCCTAACTTGTTGTGGTTAGGGCAGTTTGGGCTGATCTTCAGGTCACCTGGCTTTCTAAGGCAGGGCGAGAAATCTGCTGCTCTGGAGCTTAGTTCTTGGGTATAGTTATCCTTGTTTATAGTCCATGGACTCTCTATGCACTGCTTGATAAATATGCACAATGATTGCGCCACGCTCTTGTAACCATGTAGTCAAAGTCAGCATGCTTGTACCTGCCGACAGATAAAAATGCCCGGAGTCTTGGCGAAATTTCTCCAATCTCCGCAGTTCTGCACCCCTCACCTACACCAACTCTTTACAGGGTCTCTATAGTGCACAGCTTCCTTCGCAAATCTCCCTACTCATAGCGACCCACCTCGGAAATAAGGTCAAGGACATGACGACCTTATCCAGCGATCCCGAAATCATGCCCCCCTCCGCAGCCCGAACAGCAACCCTCCTCGCAAACCTCGCATCTGTAACAAACCGGGTAACAACCGCCGCGAGCAAACTCTCCGTCCCAAAAGACCCTTCCTCTCCCGTGCGCCTTGTCGCCGTCTCAAAGCTAAAGCCCGCCTCGGACATCCTCGCCCTCCACAACCCACCCACCGCACAGACGCACTTTGGCGAAAACTATCTACAAGAACTCCAAGAAAAGGCGCGCCTCCTGCCCCCTACGATAAACTGGCACTTCATCGGTGGATTGCAATCGAACAAGTGCGTTTCGCTTGCACGGGATACCCGCGCGCTCTGGGCCGTCGAGAGTGTGGATAGCGAGAAGAAGGCGGGCCTGTTGAATAAAGGGTGGGGAGAGCGGAAGCGGGATGTCCTTGGTGGAGAGGAGAGACTTAGGGTGTTTGTACAGGTCAATACGTCTGGGGAGGAGAGTAAGTCTGGTGTTGAGCCTGGGGAGGGCGTTGTGGGGCTGTGTCGGTTTATCAAGGAGAAGTGTCCGAAGTTGCGGCTACAGGGGCTCATGACGATTGGGGCGATTGCGAGATCAAAAGCGACAACGGCGGAGAATGAGAATGAGGACTTTTTGTGTCTTAGGGAGGCGAGGGAGACGGTTGTGGAGGAGTTGGGGCTTGAGGGGGGAGAGGCCCAGTTGGAGTTGAGTATGGGGATGAGCGAGGATTTTGAGGGGGCAATTGTTCTGGGAAGTGATCAGGTGCGTGTTGGAACTACAATCTTCGGAGACAGGCCGCCGAAGGAGCAGGCGAGGGTTGTGTGATGAGTGTGCATTGCAAGGAGGACGCGAGGCGCCTATGTATATAAGCTACTTCTGACGAAACTGCATGTGATGACATGCTCAAAGAATTATGTACTACTCTAAATGATATCAATAAATACATGCCAAACTACCTCATGCACTGGCACCAGGAGCAATGTCGAAAGAAGCGTCATGACGCTATATGCAATATTAATAGCCCAACTCTTCGCTTGGACTCATTCCTCGCGGCGGTTCTCGAACATATGTCCTATCCGCCAACGGCCCCCGCGACAGCATCTGTTCCATCTGCCGCGCCAACCCCTGGGGCACCCCTTCTTGTGTGGCTCGAATTGTTACACGGTACATCTATAAACAATTAGTATCTCTCGAATTGGTATGGGTGAAATGGCACCGGGGCGCTCACCTTGCGGTCATAGTTGGGCTCTAGGCGTAAAAGACATCCCGTTTTACCTTGTGCAGAGTGATACACGGCGCAACCCACGATGTTGGTCTTATTAGGGTCCACGCCATCCAAGAGCTTCCAGCCAAATTGTTCCACGGTTCGTCTTGTGAAGCCCTCGCTGATAGGCCCCGCCTTTGCGACGAGCCCGAATGTGTTTTGCGCTTCGAGGGGAGCTCCGCCAATTTGTCTCCACCGCTTGAAGAAGTCTTCCGCAGACAGACTGGAAGGCTCCATGTACCGGTGCATCAAGATTGGAAGTTGCAAGGTATAGGCTTGGAGTGCACCTGCAAGGTATGAAATACGGATCGTGGGTGCGTCAGAGAACGGGCCCTTGGCCTCGAAGAAGAGGGTCTGCTGTGTCTGGCCAGCAGCCGGTACTGAAGGCTCTGGGAGACTCTTTGAGTCGATCCTCAGATGCGGCGCCGATTGATTATCCACAGTCGTAGTCAGTGATCCTATGGGAAAGGAAGCTTTGTTGCTTAGGTATAGCTTCACTACACCTAGATGACCCCTGAATTCAGACCGTAACCCAATCTGAATCTGAGCATCCTCAAACAACACACCCTCTTCAGCAAAGTACAGCTTGTCGTAACCAATTTCCCAGTCCGGTGAAAGGTTGGCCGCGCTCGCCATGTTTGTAGGAGGAGGTGGTGTGGGTGCTGCACTCAGGTCTAGTCCGGCTAGGTCCCCTGATGCGCTAGACGTAGCGGGTGTTCCGTTGGTGCCCGTTCGCGTACCGTTGACGATTGTAGTGAATGTCCGCTTAAGCCCCGTATTCTGCGCCATCAAGATTTCCGCTCCGTCAGTGTTTGCATCCTTGCCGCCCACAACCCATGTCTTCTTGTCTGTCGTACCAGCAGTCTTCTGATGGAGACGCGAGAGTAGGATCGAGGCCCTTTCGGAGAATGGAGGCATTTCATCGCAGACCGTCCGCAGGAGATCGTCGGTTGGAAGTGTCGCCAGCGACAGGTATTCAAATGCACGCTGCTGCAGTTCCGGGTCCGGTGAATGGCTGTACAGCCGGAAGATGTGCAAAAGTTGCGGCTTGATTTCTGGGAAAAGATTGACGAATTTAACAAATGACGACAGAATCATCGCCCGTGTATTGTCCGTACTCGTCATCATCTTGGCCTGCAGAGCTAGGAACTGCTCGATAGGGCTTGACCCTTGGTTGTCAGCTACCAAATGTCCAAACTCTCCGAGAACGTAGCAGCCAATCTTGACTAGACTCTCGTGACAGTCGGTCTTTAGATAGGTTAGAAGTGTTTGGGCAGCGTATGCTTGTAGTTCCTCGTTATTCGTGACGATTTGAATCACGCGTTGCCATACTTCGTCGTTAACATGGTCGCCAGCCAGGGATAGCAGCTTCAATGTAACATCAATATACCACTGAGCATCAGTGGCATATTTTTCCGTTAGAATAGCAACCTTCAAGACCATTTCTTCCCTAATCGCGTAATCGGCAGATTGAAGATATCGCATTAATTCATTAACAATCGGGGCAGCGTTGGTACTGTCACACATACTGTAGATCAAATCGAGTCCCTTTCGACGAACGCTAATATCTCTATCGCGAAGAGAGCCCAAGATGATGTTTTGATGCTTCTTGATCGGGTCGAGTGTCTCTGCTCTGGCTGCAAAGTGAGCCATTGCCTCTAAACCAAGATAGCGCACATTAGTCTCGCGTGATTGAATATATTTCCCAAGCCGGGAAGATATCTGCATCATCAAGGTGTGCTCCGTATCAAGGTGTATGAGAAGGTTGATGGCTTCGAAAAGCACGGCGTTCTGGGCATTGTTCTGCTGCACGTTTTTCGGTGTGTCCATGGCAATCTGCATGATTTGCTGAAGCGACGCGCGGATGATATCACGGACATGGCTGTCCGCTGCATTTGGTTAGCTAAATACAACAGCTAGACGGAGGTAAGAAAAATACCTGACGGAGGATAGTACTGTAACAATCGCAGCAGCTTGACCTGAAGCCACGGACAGGGAACTCGATAGTAGAGGTAGTCGGGCGCAATATCGTTATCCACAACGACCCTCTTCAACCGTTGAGCAGCCTTGACGTAGCTTCCGCGATACTCCTCAGGTCTGTCCTGGACCAATGCCATGACCAAGGATGTCACGGAGAGCGTGACACCCATGTCCGGATCATCCATCAGAGATATTATACGCTCCGCCCATGTATTTTGGACAATGCTGGGGTACTTTCGGTATAGGCGGAGGAGGGTGAGCGCTGCCTTTTTCTTCACGAAGGCTTTAGAGGTACTGTAGAGATTAGAACGGAACCAAAACCATAGAACGATCATAACGTACGGGGAAATCAGCAGCCGATGGACATCCGTTGAGAGCGCTTCACCCATCTCCCTGCTACCGACGTTGGCAACGGCGTGCAAAGCCAGGCAATTGTTCAATTCATTGTTATCCAGCAAATCTTTCCTAATGCTGTTGACGACAAGGTGTAGCAGCTCATGTTCCTCATGGAGAAACAGAGTTACTGCGAGGTAACCGATCTGCTTCTCAGAGTACTTGTTCGAGGATATCAAATTGACAGCTTCAAGGTGACCGAAATCGACGTCGTAACCCTGGATATAGACGTATAGCAGCTTGCAGACATATTTCTTCTTCTGGTATCCGTCCAAGCTTCCAGACTTGAACTTTTGTCGAATATTTGCCAATTCTTTGTTCACCCGCTTCTCCTCCAATTCGCGCGCTCTTGCATTTCGCAGGTCAGCAATAAACTGGACTAAACCTCGCATCGACGACATTTTCGTGGAAAATGGGGTTTAGACGCGGCAATATAGATCAACAGCAAGTTTCAACTCGAAAAAAGGAGTAGCTGGACTCTGGAGAACAGCTCGGGGAGCTGTCGTGGGGCGCGAAAGGAGGGGATCGTCTTCGCAGTCTGATGCAGGTGCTCACACCGGGACAGAGCGCACACTCAATGAACAAATATCAGAGAACCATAGCCCGCTTTGAGTATTCTGTGCTTCCTTTGCGTTGATTTTAGAGGGCGTTCCTGGAACTCTTTGCTGCATACAACATGGCGCAAAGTTAAAGAGGAAAGCGTGTCTTCGATGCCAGTCAGGAGCTAGCGTTGACCGGGACACGGATAGCCAGGATTTGGTGGATCGCGCGGCTACTGAGCGACGATTAGAAGAAGGAGAATAGCTGAAGAATCACCTGATATCAAGGTCTGGGAATTGTGTGACCCGGAAAGTTAAGCATCCATAGGACGGCGTAACTGCAGCTATTCCCTAGGAGCGTTCCCCCATTTCAGGGTGTGCAGCCACTTCCGCGGCCGATCCGGCGGAGATTGACGGAACAATGTTGATACGCTGTGGCGGTGCTTCCCGGCTCTGGGGAAGTATGTATATCCCACCTCTTCTGTGTCATTGTGATTATATTCAATGATATCGTCGTAGATCCTATCCTACAGGTTTTGCTGTCCCTAAGCCACCAATCTCTAACTTTCGCGATATCAAAAAGTCCAAAACGCCCACCGGTCGTAACACCCACCAACCAGCCATGCAAAACGAGCCAAATGGTATCGAATATAATGCATCCATCAATTTTATTTCCTACTCCGTAAAAACGCCGCAACCTGTTCATGTCTGGTCACAAAGAACATCCTTTTTCGGTCGGACTTCCAGATCAGGACACCAATTTCATCGGCATACCGACATGGTGCCTCATACTCGGCAAGGCTGACAAAGTCCTTGAACAAGAACCCTGCTGTAGCTTTGACTCGATCACGCTCCAGCTGCCAGAGACGAATTTGGTCAACAACTGTAGGTGGAAGGACTGATGGTGGTATTCCGGCCTGGTTCGATGTGGACCGTGAGACATTGTGTTTCCGCATCTGCGGATGTGCGTGCGTAGCAAGGTATGAAATGATCTGGTCCGCAGTGATACCCATTTCGATCGCTCGACGAATAGACTGTCGGGTAATCTTGCCCGTGATGAGGTTCGGAAAGCGGTATTTGAGTGTCGTAAAAAGTGCTATGAGTGAGATTTGTAACGGTGAAGATGTGTAGGCGTAGAGTCGATAATTCGTCTCGATGATAATGAAGCCGGAACCCGGTTGACCGGCATCACCATTGCTAGGACCGGAGAGTTTTCCGGATATAGGGTTGCTCAGTGCACTCGAATCCGAGGTAAGGGTGGTTGCAAGGCGAGTAGGGTAGAAATGACTAGCTTCGGGAGAATCCTGATAAACGATGCCAAAGTCTGCCAAATCGGTGAGGGTGCGAAGCTGGTTGGACGTCAAATGCTTCTTCTCATATGTCCTGCCGAGTTCCAAGCTGCTAAGAAGGAAGATAAACGAGAGCACTTCCACGCTATCCATCCCAATAGCCTCGGCACTTTCAACGTAGAGAATCAGAATATGCCAGACTTGCGTCCCAACATCCTGCAAGACAAATGCGAACCCGTCTTGAGTAATCTCAACACGGCGGTCTCTGACTTCAACAAGATGCCCGGCTTGTAGCAGCTGTTTCACCCCTTTGCTCAGGTTTGCGTCACGTTGGATGCCTAGACCACTCGTACCGACCATGTATCCCAACACCCCCTCCCACTGTCGGCGCGCATATTCATCGAGATCGGGGATGGAAACACGCTCCTCGTCCGATATTCGAGAGAGTACTCCAAAGGACTGTGTCTGTTCAGCACCAGTAAGGGCTTGTCGAAGCGAGGCAGCAAACGGGTTGGTGACCATATACGCGCGGACATTATCGGCGGTCGTCGTATTGGACAGGATATGCAGCCTTCCTAGTATCGACAAAGCATTATCTCGTTCTCTAAGGATAGTAGTTAGTGGCGTATCGATAGATAGATCTTATAGATCTCACTTTAAGCTCTCCGATCTCACCCAGATCTCCAGATCCGCCGCGGGAAGCGGATCCTTCAGGTATAAAAGCGCCATCACGAAGCATTTTGCTATCGTCGCAGGTGAAAGGTTAACTGAGACCGAACAGATATCGTCGACCACAACATATCTACATACCCAGGTCAGGCAGCATGCGCCTGAAAATAGCAAGAGCGGTGGATGGCTGCTGGTAGAGCTTGAAGAAGACAGTTCCGGGAAGGCTTTCGAGATAGTCAAACGGACGCGACGGGGCGGCCGCCATCTTGCCTTCGAAGGTGAGTTTTAGCTCGTCACTCCGTTGGCATGATGTGGTCCATAGAAAAAGTACCCAGAAGCGCAGGTGAGGGAAAGAAAGACAATGAGGCTCTCGCCAAGTTCGGGATATTTACTCCGGTGACCGCAACGGCCCGATGCGCAGTCCGCGGCGATGATCTCACGGCAATTGGAATACCCTGGCTTGCATAGTCCGTCCTTCTCCTACTTCTCTCGCCAGAAGAATCCATTGATCGGTTCGAAAATGACGGCGCTTCGCTTTGTCAAATCTGTAAGTACTTTTGACGCACGTGCACGAATTTCCTTCTCGAGACTTTCTTCTAACAGGTGCACAAGGTTTGGGAGTCTTTCCGGGCAACTTCGGGGCTCGAGCCTCGGTAGGAACAGCGCTCATTGTCATGATATGCATTGCTACTAAGCTTACACCTTGTGGGTACACAGGCTATTGGACGGTGTAAGCATTATTATTTATGAGCTATTTTTCAGCCAGAAACCGAAAAGCTCTCGTGACTGCATTGGCACGCATCTATATAAACATCGGCAGTGCTGACGGACGTTGTTCCAGCTCCGCGTAACAGCCGCGAAGCCGGGTACAGTAAACTTTGAGCTGGACATTCAGAAAGAGCATACAGTAAGCTATACGTTTCTGAATTTTGAATCAGAGCCACTAATAGCCACATAGAACCGCCTAAACATTCTACATGGAGGTACAATCGCTAGCATGGGTACGTTTACTCCAAGAATTACCCGTGTTCGTCGCTTATTTTTATTACCTACAGTTGATCTCGGCGGCTCGTTGGCTGTTGCATCGCGTGGACTATATGCTACCGGCGTGTCAACCGATCTTAATGGTACGCAACAGCAAGCTGTACTTGGAGTGGCCATAGCTAACTTATCGTCCAGTAACATACCTCAGTTCTGGTGGGAAAGTGGGGGACAAGATTCTAGCGGTATGTATCTTCGTCCGCTATAGCCAGCATAGGGCTAATTTTGCAATAGGAGGTGACTTGCGATAAATGTGCGTCCCAACCTTGATGGTAGCTATGGCTGCTCTCAAGGAATACATGTCTAACTCTATACAGTCGGCAAGACCCTCGCGTATACCTCCATCAGGTTCATGAACTGCAATGGTGATGTTTTCGCTAGAGGAAGCCACACAAAGTATGTACATTGCATGGTTTATTTCTGCTGTATTTGATGCTAACGACCCAGCAGATACGTCGCTCTTGCATGGAAAGACCCTAAGAACATTGTCGAGGAACTAAGCAGCCGCAAATCGCCGTAAGAGGTGTTACGCACAGCAAGTTCGTAACCATGGGACCCCACAAATGTACATTGTAGTATACAGTCACCTATAGACTACTCATCAGTGTATAGAAACGCGGGTGGATCTCCATTTTTCCGCACCAGAAACTAGAATCTAGAATCTATTAGGTGGAAAGTACAATTCAGAATAGACCTCCAAACATAATGCACCATTCACCCTGTAGGAAGTGACGCCGCTTTTTAATTCTTCATGTTTATGGGAGTACATGTTCATGTAGTGGATCTTCATCGCCTTCCTCACCGGCTCCAAGCATGATTTCATCCCCATCCTCAACCAAGTCCTCCTCCTCATCTGGCATTGATTCATCGACAATCGCATCCTGCCCACCCAGAGCCTTGATCTTGGCCTGTGTCATCTCGAAGACGTACTGCCCAAGATGTTCTACGCCTTCCATAGCAGTCCCCTGAACCTCGTCGCCTATTGTTCGTGTAGTTGGGAACATCTCCCCAGGAGCCAGCATTAGTTTGTCAGGGCGTTGTAGAAGCAGGTCGAATGCGGGCTTTAGCTCGTAACAGGACTCGAATACTTCGCGACGACCCAGGATGTAGAGACCGAGGCGGGCCCGTGAAAGTGCTACTGTCAGGCGGCGAACGTCACGGAGGTACCCGACTGTGCGGGTTCGTGTTAGGGAAAGAATGAGGTCTGTCATTTGTTAGTGAATTGGTTACGATTGGAAATACAGATGTACTTACAATCATTCTGTTCTCCCTGGTACTTGTCGACCGTTGTGACTGTCTTTGGCATGCCGAAGAGAGTATTCTTGGCACACCGATGGTTCAAAACATCCTTGATGAGCGCCGTTTGGCCTGCATATGTTGCGAGAATCGAGATCTTCGACGCCGGATAGCCAAGGAGTCGCATATACTGGAAGATGGCAACGGCATACTCAGCCTCGCCGAGGTTCTGGATAAAGTGGGGAGACGGCTCCC
Organism: Aspergillus pseudodeflectus; assembly: GCF_044049435.1. NCBI lineage: Eukaryota > Fungi > Ascomycota > Eurotiomycetes > Eurotiales > Aspergillaceae > Aspergillus > Aspergillus pseudodeflectus. Next base: position 43,288 of record NW_027263869.1, on the reverse strand, counting down.
GTTCTCCTGTGCCTTGGTAGTCGGGGACATTGATGAACTGGTACTCAAACTGGAATCCAGCGTTGGCCTGCTTAAACTCTGGAGCTTGTTCGACAATGGGCAGGTTGCCGAGGTTCTGATAACGCCAGCGGAATAGTTCTGCGATACTTGGCCGAGCGCGTCCCTGCTGGTCAAGCGTGATGACTGGGACACCCAGTCTCACCAAACGAAGGAAAAGGCTTTGTTCAAAATGAGCATACTGTCGGAAGGCCATGTTCTGAATAACGGGGGAGTTCTGTAGGTGGTCACCGCACAGAACCACTCGCTTCAGAGGAAGCTGGCCATTCTTCATGCTTTGCAGAGCTGCGGGGATAAAGCTTTCGACTTCAGTAATCTGTGCAGCTTCTTCCATTACAACATTGTCATAGTGAAACCCAAGATCTGCGATCTCTTGCCGGCGCATGGCTGCGTGCGTACTTGTCATTGCGATGATCCTCGCCTCCTTCACAAGAAGGTAGTTAGCCTTGTCTTTTGGCTGTCGTAAGATCTCAAACGGCCGGATATCCTCTAATTCTGAAAAGATCTTGTCAATATGACGTTGGCAGCCTTCTGCCACATCAATTGCCGCCTCCCTCGGTGCAGAAGCATCAAACAAAGGCTGTGGTGCGTTAAAGAAATAGTCGTCAAACGGGAAGGCCGATATGATTTCTTCTGCGGAAGTGTTTTCCGCACGGGCAAGCTCCCAGAACTTTGCCCATGCGGGTTTGATATATACGGTATTGAAGTAGCCTGCAGTCTCGCAGGAGTTCCCATGTGCACCCTGCGCGCCAATTGAGGCCGCCAGGCGGGTGACTTCTGAGAGGAAGAAACTTCGATTGTCGAGGAACGACTCAACACGGCCATACTTGCTGTAGCTGGTCTCGGTTTCTAATTCTTCTTCACCGTGACCGAGGCGCAATAAGTGGCGTTCGTCAATGTCTAATGCGACGATTTTCTGGAAAAGCTGATTCAATGCCTGATTACTGTGCGCAACAAGCAGCGTGCGCTCATTTGGAAAGTTGTGATAGATGTTGTTTATGATTTGAGTCGCGACATCAGTCTTGCCGGTTCCGGGTGGCCCAACGATGACTGTGAGACCTGGTTGTGTTCCCGAAGCGATCGCATCAATCTGAGCCGGTGTGAAACGCACGGTGTTGAGTTTTGGAGAGTCTACCGGATAGGGCCCCGGATTTGGGGGCTTGTATGTCGAGACACGGAGGGTCCGTTGTCCGTCAGATGACTGCTCTCTCCGTCGCTTTTTCGTGCCCGAAGTAGGGAGCTGAGTGGCTTCTTCAACATATTCTAGTGCGTATGGTGGCTGGAAACCTGACGTGGCATCGCCGGAAGGCTCGATAGTCAAACCGGGGAAACTTTCAATCAAGTGCTGCCAGTCCAAAAATGTGTCCCTAAAGTCCACGGATTTAAGGCGGTTTGGCAGTTCCGTGTAACGGGCTCCTGTAGGATCTCCATATCCCAGGAAAATATCTTGGATCCATGGTGGTAGGGTAATGTCGGATACAATAAGTCGTTGCATGGTCTCGAGAATGGACTTGAAATTGTTCTCTCTTCCTCTCCTCCTTGCGATCACGTTGATGAGTGGATAAATGTCTGGCTTCCCTTGCATGCTGCGATCCTTGTCAGCCTTGAAAGCAGTGGGGTCTAAATTGACTAGTAGCCTCCTGATGCGAGGCCGAGATTTGTATCCATTTGTCTGACCAGAAGTCGGCTCGCGCAGCGGTCGACCATTTTCATCGAGTACTTGAACAACCTGAGCGGTTCGAAGATGTGAAATGCCAGCGCCACCTTCTCTCTGGCGGGCTTGTACAGCCAAGAGGAAGACGACATCATCGGGGCGAAGCGAATCCCATTCCGCTCGGACATGGTCCGCTAACCTCCCAACTTCGATGGTAACCTCGGCCCTCACGAAGGCAGGCTGGGTGGATCCAACCTTGGGTTGCGCGACCTCTATTATTGCTGGTTTTGAGATTGGGATAGCCATACGAGAGAACCCCTCGAAAGTCAAAGTTCTTCCGTCCTGACTGGACCGGGGCTGCATTCGCTTGATCACTGACTCCATGTCTTTGCGAATTTGAAAGAAAGCTTCCGCCCGATACAAAAGAAACGAACGCCAGAGGAAATCTCCAAGGCTGAGATACTGTAGATTCAATTTGGGTATTGCCAGCGGCCTGGACCCATCATACGTCTCATTTCGGAGCAACGATGGGTCGTAGAGGCTTTCTTCTGTGGGGACCACGCTCAGATGGGATGCGGCTTCCTGGAAAGGGATGGTCCGTTCGTAAAAGGATAGCAGCACCTCCATGTACAAGGCTCGATCGGATGTGACGTTTGCCTGTTTGGGATAGCTCGTGCGAAACCCTAGGTGCGAGCAAAGGGCTTGCAACTCCGAGTCATCCAAAAGAGATAGCTGACCGTCAAGTTCGGAGCGCTGCTCAATGGAGCCGTAATTTGATAAAGCTAGAATAGTCAATTTATCCTTGAAATGCTTCATCGAGGTTCTCTGTAGCTGCGCCAAATCTTGGCAGTGAGCATCGTACACTGCCTGTGATGAAAGCGCTTCTCCTGTATAGTCGTTGATCGCAAAAGCCGTGAAATGCTTAAGAAGATTATGAAAGTCTCGGAAGAGCGCATTCTCAGACGTACGGTACATCTGTGACAGCCGGATGACAGGCAGGAGGTGAAGATCTCGGAGTAAAGTGTTCACGTAGCGTCTCGTAGGTAGCTGAGACTCTAGATCGACAAGAAACTCGAGGAACCGCTCGCAATACCGTAGATTGTCCGCCTGGTCCTTTTCTGGCCCGTTCAATCTCCGCAGAAAATCCAGAAGCAATGTGTATAACCAGGACCGCTCAAATCGCATTTTCGCCTTGGCCGCTTCATCTCCAGCGTCATAGCGTTTTGCTGCTGCCCTCCACGCCTTTTTAAGGTTCGGCGCTTTCCCGAGAACGCGTTCTCTAGCATCTTCGCTGTGAAGATTGTGCCACAGAGATATTGAAACGAGAGGGGCGCATTCCTTCCGAATTAACACGTTCTCGAGCGACTGAAACGCGCTAATCATAAACGACAGTATCGACAAGCGCGAAAAGGTAGGAAGCGATTGATCGATGCTCATCGAGAGGATCCGGTGGAAAAGGTTCGAAAAGTCATCTGGGCGATCTGAGAAGAGGTCTGGGGCTGTTAGTCTGCGTTCAGAATGCTTAGGTATCATATCTTACCCCATATCGGTAAATGCTCTCGCTGTTTGACGCCCACGATCAATGCTATTAGCAGAACATGGTAGTTTGAGGCGTCTTCCGTGTAGGTCGGCCAAAGAAACCTATCGGGTAAGCATGAAAAAGCAAGACAGGAAGGGACAAAGAAGAACTCACTTCTCAAGCACATTTAGATTCTCTAGAGTAAGAAGCGAGCGAAGGCTGAACTTTTCAGCCTCTAGTGGATCCCAAAGGTCTTTCTTGATCGCATCATGCTTCACTTTGCGGAGATTTGACGACTCGAGCCAATGGGATTTGGCCAGTTGCACCCAAGGACTGTCGTCGCGAAAATCCTCGACGGTCGGTCTGGAATCAATGCCGTGCGCCATGGCATGCTGTGTCTGGAGACCCATTCCGCGACGTTGAGATCGCCCAAAAGCTCTCGAGCGCGGGTCCGACGGTCTATATGGATTGCGTAAATGGTCCGCTAGGGTAGGCCGTACCGGATAGCTCATAGGCGCGCGTCTAGCGCAATCTACGATTGACGACAAGGAGCCACAGCAGCCCGCGACAAACAGCTTTGTTATTTTTGCCAACAAGTGGTCTCGTCATTTTTCAAAGATGGAGAACGCGGATGGCGATGTGGTTGACGCCTACAGGAGGTCGATTGGATCCCTCATGGCCAAAGCAGAGGAGGCCAAACCGGGCAGAGAGATTGAGCCTCCTTTGACGGAAACACAGCTTGGTGAATCGTTTTGGCTTCTCCCGAGTGAAGATGACCAGCTATCGCGACAATACAGTCTACAAACACGGTTTGCAGCTGTCGAAATCGCGTTCAGAGAGAGATTCTACAACCTTCTTGTACGCAAAACCTCAGGACGCCTGCAACTCATCGCTGACTACATGCTCGCCTCAGGCTACTATTTCGATCGATGACCCTGGGTTTATCCAAATATGGAACCTGCTCGATATAATATCCGTCTCTTCCGACAACGGTTCGTTTCCGCCTCGCATCATGTGAATCACACCCTAACGCCGGATTAGAACAATGTGAGCCCGGTCTCATTTTCTGGTTGATTGAGGAACTGCTTGATAGCCAGACGATTGAAGGTTGCCGGAAGGTCTTTGATTACCTGGAATCCCGAAGAGAACGGAACACAAAGGTACCAGCGCTTCAAGTGTCCCATCCTCGATACGCGCAGCTAACACTAGTAAAGAAACACTTCAAACAAAAAAGCTTGATTATTCTAAGGACGTGCAATGAGTTGCTGCGCAGGCTTTCTCGCGCAGAAGACACTGTCTTTTGCGGACGGGTGTTTATCTTTCTGTTCCAGAGCTTCCCTTTGGGAGACAAGAGTGCGGTGAATCTTCGAGGCGAATACCACACCGAAAATGTGACGACTTTCGATACGATCACGAAAGAAAGTACCGATCAGGCGGACGGTATGGATGTGGATATGCTTGATATCAAGGAATCAACCCCGATCGACGGTTCTCGAGCAACCGAGAGACAAGGCGTCGACGAAAAGTCGAACACTCAGGATCTTCCTGGGACACCCAAGGTGACTATTACTCGACCTGAAGATCAAACCCCGGGGAAATCAGTGGACCTGGATTCCCTGTATCCCGTCTTTTGGGGATTACAAGCATACTTTTCTGCGCCGACAAGAGTTTTCGATACCCAACACTTTGCCACATTCAAGACCGGACTGGAGTCTACGCTCTCCGCGTTTAAAAACGTCAAGACAGACCTTGAAACTTCGAATAGCAAGTCGTCAGAAGAAATCCGCAAATCGAACAAACGTAAGCGAACTGCAGATGGTCCTGAAATTGCAAGCAGTTTCAATCCCAAGTATTTGACCAGTCGGGAGCTTTTTGACCTTGAGGTATGCTCGATCCTATGCGACGTTGCCGTACCAGACTAAGATTCGTATCAGGTCAACGACACGGCCTTTAGGAGACACGTTTTGGTTCAAGCCCTCATCCTCTTGGATTTCATGCTTTCTCTTACACCGCAATCCAAATCAAAGCTGGCAGACTTGACCAACAAGTCTGTTCTGTATGGATTTTCCCTCAGTGAAGAAAATGTAAGCAGTTTTTATCATGTACCTCACTCATTTACTCAACTAATACGTCTTAAGGCGATCTGGGCCACCAAGATGCGAAAGTCAATCGAGGAGTATCTCCAGGAAGGTGTCGGAGGAAAGTTCTATTACCGCATGGTAGATACTGTTCTCTCCAGAGATAAAAACTGGGTACGCTGGAAGGCCGAGGGTTGTCCGCCAATCGAGAAGCCTGCAGTGTCCGTGACGGAATATATCAATGCTCGTGAGAACGCAACGAGGACATATTCAAACAAGCGGCTGCGGGCCTCGCCAATGGGGTCTCTTGATCTCAAGTTTCTCTCAGAGAGCGAATCATCATCCGCAATTGACAGATTAAAAGAGTCCGAAAGGTGTGTACGCATCCGCTTTCCTTTGTCGAGTCTCTAACATAATTTAGATTCAATGTTCCGGTCCCGGAGACTCTGATGCGTGTGATCGAGGACAATGAGTTCGATATTGACATGGCTCAAACCAATGAGGACAAGGAGAGCGCAGTCCAAGCCAAAGCAAGCAAGACATGGCTGATGCTGCGACTGTCCGCCAAAAGTAAACTCACAGCTTTCGAAAAGATCGATGACGGGAAGAATCTGAAGATCCTTTTCGAGGTCCCACAAGCCAACGAAAGCACATTACAACCCGCCACAAATACACCACAAGATTCCACAACCAAGTTATCTCAGGAAACTGAAAATGAGCCGAATGGTCCGGCACAGGATCAAGATGCGGTACAGGACCAGGACAACGATGTCGGAGCTGAGAACGATACTGTCATGGCGGAGCCCAAGGCTAGGGAAGTAAATGACGCAACAACTACTGATGCACCAGAGGCATGAGCGAGAAGGCACCACATCGATTACTGCAGTTGTTCCAACCGATCATTATCTTGATTGGCTCTGTTCGCGCTCATTCGGCCGATCTCCTTTATTCAGTTAAGACACCAAGTTCGAGTTGCATTGTGCAGATGATACCTTGATTCCATCTCAAGGAGGGTGGGCCAAGCGCAAAATGGGGTTCCTGCACAGCGACGCCCTGGTCGGCTTATGAACTCGTGCTATACAAATCCTGTGCGAAGCATGCTTCAACATCGCCAAACAGGGGTAAATGCACGCCTGCGTCGCTTACCCCTCTGTGCGGTATGATGAATGACGCGGTGGCCTGTGTGTTTGAGGTTTTGTGCATGATGCAAGGGTCTAGCGCCTTTTCACATATCTAGTGCTTGTCACGGGCGGCAAATGGTTGGAGAAGAACGCTGTAGAATGGACTTCAGGATCACCCCCTGCTTCTTGGACAACAGTGGGAGCTCTTCGGGGCCTCCCCCGTTCTCAAGAAGGAAGGTTTGACACGAAGATCCTCATCGTCCATGAAGGTTTGAAGCAGTTTTGGAATGGAATGGCAATGGCAGGATCATCGGGGAAATCCTTTGTGGCGTCACCCACCTCAGGTTCAACCCTACCTCTCGGCGCCAAACCAATCTACTCCTATCAATGATCAGCAGATCAATTACCTGCAACGTACCTGCATATATTAAAACGCACGGTCTCATTCTTGTACTTCGGTGAAGAACCGATAATTTGATATGCATAAGGTCCCAATCAAAGTGAAACAAGTTCGACCGAGCAAGTGACTTGCCCGAAAGCCTGACAATAAATGACAACAACGTGCAAGAAGCTTTGAATTCCCCTGGCAGTTGGAGAGCTGCGGAGGGTTGGAGGCGAGATTAAAGGGCGCCTGTCACTCAGACGCCATGTTTCAAGGTAAAAAATTAGGCCCAAGAACCATAATGGCGGAAGCTGTCTTGGTCAGGCCGACAAATCCGCCCATCGACTCAATTATCAATTACCCACAAAGCCATATCCATAAATCGTGAGGTCTAATTCTCTAAACATATTGCACTTTCATGCCTACGTACTGAACGGCAACGCATCATCCAACATCGCCAAACGAGCTTGGAACCCTTTGTTTTGGGAGTTGTGCCTCGGTAAAAAGCCTTGTCAGGTACCGTCCCACTCGACTGTGGATGGAGAGCCTCGTGGTGTTTCAGCTTGGCCGGAGACCCGCACAGACCAGGCAAAGGATTGAGGATTCCGATTCGACCTTCGGTTTCAGGAACCTTGAGCTCGGGTTATCGAAGAACGAGCGTTGAAGAACAAAGCAAACTGATCAAAAGCAAATGAAGGGGCTATCGCTCTTCAGCTTGGCATTTCGCGCGAAGCCTTGGAAGAGATTAGAGTTGCTCCTCTTCAATTTACGGTCTTGCCCACCCCAGCGCCACTGCAAAGGCCATGACTGGTCGCTTTGATCGCGGTCGATTTACCTGTGATCTTCTTCCCCGCACCGCTGCAACATGAGTGCGAATCGCGATCCTCGATGTGACCGCTGGAAGAAAGCTTTGGTCCTTTTTGGACAGAAATCAGGCCACGCGCTGGGTCCTTCAGCTTTCAGAACACTCGTCAACTTAATCCACTCTTCGGACCAAGCATCTCCAAAGGGAAATTCTTTGGAGCCTCCGAGGAGGTGCTTTAAAAAAAGTACCCACAAGCCGTACGCGTATACATTACACCCACGCACTCTTGGCATGATATATCAAAACGTACCAGGGACGCATCGTCCAGGAGCTCAAAAAAGTTGCGAAGTTCGAACGAGTCGGCATCGCGCGGCTGACGTCTCCGAGATTTCGCCTCGAACCTTTCCTGTCTAGGGAACAAAGCCTCCGGAACGGAGGTCCAAGTGATATTTGAAGATGACCCGGCTGTAAGCTAGCAAGGGGCACGAATTCCTATCACTGGTTAGGAATTCTCCGAGAGAGGCCAAGAGCCCAAGACCTGTAAGCGTTGAACGTTCAGAAGTTCTCCAGACGGCTTCCATCAGCTTCGGTGGGACGAGGAGCGCTTGCGTTTTGATCCCCCGTGTGATCCTGGGCGACTTAGACAGGCACCGGACTCAGGATTCAAGGCTGCCGCTGATCCCGGTCGGTTATTTAGCCATCTTTCCAGCAGTAGGAATAATAGGAATAGTTGATGACGAGCGATATCAAAGACGCCTATGCAAAGGAAAAGGACATCTCGAGCTGTGATGACTCTGCTCAGCTTCATTTCCGATCGCCTCAGTGGCATACTACTGAGAGTCGAATTCAATATCGAATCGGCGACTCTTTTGCGATCAGGATTCTCTAACCGAGCATGATCAGGGCCTGGATAGTATGACGAACTGACCCACCGCGACTCATGTCACCTTGTTGTCAACTTGTCTGGCATTCTGTTTGCACTCCAGAATTCTTGTCTTTCTTCACGAGGTTGTTGCCCTGCAGAGAGCACAAAACGAGCAGTGCAATAATAATAAGCCTGACTTCCAGGTTCTTGATTCTTCCTCCTGTTGGCCTTCGGCAGACACTCCTATTCACCAGTTTCTGCTCCTTTCTGGGCCTGTCGACCAAGGTGTTTCATGCAGGTGCTTCTGTGGAGTTTCGTTTCCCCTCCTCGCTCCTTCTCGCTCCGTCGCCAAATAGCTAGCTGGTGGGGACACGGCCGTTGACAAGCACACGATTTTAGCGTCTTTCGGTTCAGTGTCCGTTCTGGTCGCCTTCCATCGAGGTTCCTTGCGCCAAGGCCCGCAATTCAATCGCTGGAATCTCTGGAATCTGGATCAAAGGAAGGAAGCCCAGTCGCTCGCATCGCGACGGCTAATATGATGATCACCTAAATGATGCGCCGTGCGCGCCATGTCGAGAAAATCTCTTTCCCGTTGCCCTCCGTGCTGAAGGAGAATTTTGAGTCTTGACGTGGGATCATTCCCTCGCCAACAACGGTGACCCTGGCTTATCTCGAGTGCTAGTACTAAACTGGCAAGGAATGGTTACCTCCGGCTCCCATTTGGTGGAATTATTCTTCCTCCCGCGTTCCATGGCTTTGGACACTTCCAGACTTCCAGCACACGTTGTTGTGTTCCTGAATTTCTTCAAAACAAGTCACGTCGGTGCACGAGGAACCGCTGACAGACATTATTGTTCATCAATACTCCAATTCTTGTTCCAGGTCTTGGCCCCTTCCGGTGTTTCGATCATGGGTCTTGTAATCCGTTTCTCCTCCTGGGAGGGGAACTCAGCGGCAGCTGCTCTTCGGTTTCACTCGGATCCCCCCCATTTAATATTCACGTCACTTGGGATGGTGCTTCTTGGCTGGCTGATGGCGGACAGGGCGCTAACTCGACTTTCAAGGTTAGGGCCTCTCGTCTCGATTCCGGTGCTTTGTTTGGTGGACTCTGGGCCAAAGCACCACCCGAGTTGTCAACCACGCCCGGGACATTTCCCACATGGTGTGCCATGGTCTCCATCAAAAAGACAATTAGCAGACTAATCAGGGTGAGGCTGGTTGATTCGGGTCCGGCCCCCCGGCAGGCCAGGCAAATGGGCATTAGAGAGCAAGGGTCCATTTTTACCCCTCTCACAACGGTCAATTGGCGAAGCGAACGGGCAGTGGGGATGAGTCTAAGACTGACCCAGACTCCCCCAATTGACCCGCAACTATGCGGAAGCAGGAATCATCCCGGTTTGGTGTCCACGTTCCACGCCTGAAAAATGCCAACTGCACTCAAAGCGCTACCTCTGTTGAATCGATCGATAACTCTCGCGAACGGCGGCTTGTGACATTCCTGTATGACTGTATGGGCAACCCTATGGAGATTGAACAAGCATAGGTCCTTCGCCTTTTCCATTGCATTGTGCACCCAAGTAGCCAGTCCGGCTGCGGAGAAACCTCTGTTGTCTCAAACTAGAGACCTTGATACGGAGTAGTGTCCGTCGTTGAAGTCAATGCTTGCTGAGTGGAAACTCAATCGCTGATCGTGTACCACGCACCCTCCTCGACTTTTTCCACAGGGCTCCTACAACCGATCTGGGGCTCGAGAGGGAGGTTGGTCTCCTTGCCACCTTCCGTTTTGCTAAAGCATGACTTCCTCCCTGTTCCCTTGACACCTTCAGACCGAGCGTTACAACATATTATTACGCTTCTGCCTGACATCCGAGTCTACTAGTGCTATTGATTCATCATTCTATTTTCCCCCCAAATTATCCTACCTTGGGTTGTTTGTCCGTAAGACCTGACCCCCGAAACCCGACTCATGATAGCGCCGCCAATCTCTGTCCATCGTCAACACACCTTGCAACGAACCTTTATATCATCTTTATTATTGCTTAGTGCTACCATCGGCAGGAGCTCCGCTAAATAGACTACGGCCGCTCTCCCTCGGTGCACCGGACTTCTGTCTGATCTCAACCCCAATCATCTAATTACCCACCTTTGTATCACCTTTCACCTTGATTTTAGCGCCGTGAGTCTTGTTGGCGACCTTTTGATATCTACTGCTTCGACAACGGCTCATACTGGATCTTAGCGCAAAGATATCTTGAGTCGGCTCCTGCATTAGGCTCTGGTTGTCATTCGTCTCCAGACCTGTCAGTGTCAGCCTGTCATCAGCTGGAGAGGAGAGGGCGCTCCTTGCCACCCCTCACTAGTACTGCCCCCTGCACTTCTGGCCTTGGTGGCAGCAGTGTCAGATCCGGTGGTGGATCATTATTCCTCTCGGACATTGATCACGGTCCTAAGCGCCCCGGTCTTCCTGGTTTTATTTCCAAATGCCCTGATCTCCTTGTCGTGACCCGCTTGGCTAAGCACTGTTTAATCTCTTCTCCTTCCTCCTTCACCTCCACGCGCCAGTAGACAAGAGTCGTCCGCCACACGGAGGGACCCAACGGTGGAATCGACCCCATCTTTCGCCTGCCGACCTGCGGTAGTCCCGGCCGCGACTCAGAACCCACCTTCTATCACCTTATAGGAAACACCCAGGCGGCTAGACTATCTCTTGTTCATCCGCCACTAAAGCGGACGATAGCCTGAGTTTTCTTCAAAGGAGCGACGAACGACCAACTTATTTACTTCTCCCCTCTTGACCCTACCCCTGGGTCAACAGCTTTGAGACCCTGGGCCCTCCGAAGAGAGAGAAAGAGAGAGAGCACCCAATACCTCGCTCGCAGACCCACTCTACTCGGTGCCACCCTTGACCCTTTTTGGCCTTTCTTCAGTCTTTACTCGACCTTTTGACCTTTTCGCTGCTTTGTGCCAGTCTGTCGTTCATTTTGCCGGCACTCAAATCGACATCACGTGGAATCTCTATGGATTGACCCGAAAAGTAAAAAAGAAAGAAGAAAGAGTGATCACGACCATGTCAGTCGGCGGCCCTTGTGCCTGGGTTTCGACGGTGCCACCAGCAGCTACTGCTCATCCATCTACCATCACAAGTTCCTGGACCTCAGTCTCGTGGAACAGTGAGCAAGGCTCATCAAAGTCGGGGTTAGACCTAACAGTCCTATCTACAGTTAGGGGGCCGGGAGGCGAGCCAGAAAAGGCTCCTTCTGTGGAAATGCAGTCGACCGTGGTCAAGGCTGAGAATGCCTTTCCAGTTCAGGCCACTGCAGAGTCCCCTAATCTGCTCAGGTACCCGGAAGAAGATGCGCATTTGAACAGTTTTGAAAGTCAAAGTTCAGAACAGGGCGACTCCTTGTCGAGGTTGAAACTAGAGAGGCTCAATGCCGACGATCAGGAGAGGGACAAATCACCACTGAACGAAGAAGAAATGTCCTTCAATGTCAAGTCGGAACTTTCAGAAGACATACAAGAGGATGAAAAAGACCACAGCGAGATCAACGCCGGGTCTTCTGACGATGGAGCGGGATCCTCCGTTGCTGATGATAAAAAGGCTTCTCAACTGGAAAAGAAGAAGATGAAGCGGTTCCGGTAAGTGATCATAAGAGCCCATTGATGTGATTGATGACAAGTGCTGACAACGCGAAGGCTCACTCATAACCAAACTCGATACTTGATGAGCGAATTCACTCGTCAGGCGCATCCAGACGCCGCACACCGAGAACGACTATCAAGGGAAATTCCTGGGCTGACGCCACGTCAGGTTCAGGTATGGTTTCAGAATAGGTATTTTCAACGCCCAACTCAATATATGCAACAATTCGCATGTTCTGACTAACACTATAACCAGACGCGCCAAACTCAAGCGTCTTACCAGCAACGATCGAGAGCGGATGTTAAAATCTAGAGCATTGCCGGATGATTTCGATACAACCCAAGTCTTGCGGACTCCATTTGGCAGCAAAGCGACCTCAGAAGCTCCAGTGAGTTAGCCCCTTTCATTCTGCCCCAGGTGCACTGGGTCCTGACTTTTTTGCTTCTATAGGGACTCCTAACAGAAGGCTTACCGCGCTTGAACGACGACGACTACGTGATATCTCCACTGAGTTCTGCTTCGACATCGGGCCCCGGCTTCCCGCCTGCCGATAGGGGTTTTGAGAGCTACCAGAATCGAGGAGCAGCAGCAACGGTTCCGGACTTGAGGAGCAACCGTGGCACCTTTCCTTTCCCGCGATCGAGCAGCTTCTCTGAGTCATCCTTTAACACTAATCTCCAATATCCCGGCCGCTTTTCGAGACCAGGGGTGGAGGCAATGGGTCATCCTGGAATTCCATATCCACGACGGCCAATGGACTATGCGATGAATCGCCCAGCAAATGGCATGGTGGTTGGCTACAACCACCATCGCCAAATAGAGGGCTCTGTATCACCTACCGGTCAACCTGAGCAGCAAATGCCGCCATATGGCATGGAAAATGCTGGTAGGTACTTTTCTCATTCTATGTAAAGTCTTGGGAGACTGACACTCATTTTTTTCTCCTCGCGCCTAGGTCAGATGCACAGTTACCAACCTCCTCTTTCGATGCCCGGCCCAAAGACTTATGGAGGCTTGGAAATGCACTCCCATATGCAAGGCCCCGGACGAAGTATACCTACCCTACAACACCTACCAGTCTCCGAAGCGCCAGACTACCGCGCCTATTCCTATGAGAACCACCCTTATGGCATGAACTCCGGGATACCCTTCAGCCAGGCCAATGCTTCGAGTTTGAGCCTACCAGCATCTTTTCCTTCCGACACCGGACACGTCTCTCAAGCACCCGTCGGCAGTTCCCCCGACGACAGAATGACCCACACCCCGCAGGTCATGGACCCCCTGCGAGCAAAATACGGCCAAGGTTACGAATACGCCAACTACCTATAACCGTTGAATCACTTTCCCATCTACGAGCCTCCCACCTCTGAGTGATAATTCGACAGCGATTGCATATGTACTCATGTGATCCGGAGAAATGTTTAATTGATTGAAAGAGCTCGAGCGCCATATTTGTTCTCGATATATCTGTTTCTATTTGGGTATACATATTACTTCTCTCGTGTGTTTATTGATCATTTTGTCATTTGCGAGGCGGAAAATCTTGGTGGCTGTATACAAGGAGTTTGGTCACTAAACCGGCGTTATTATTACTTTCCCAGTTCCCGTTTGCTTCCTTCTGTGTTCTACAAGACTTATTATCAGTTGTTATCATAATTTCTAAACTTTCTGTACTTCCAAGCAGTCTCTCGCTATACAATGTAAAAAACAACAAAGGGCTGACCAAGATGCTGCGCTAAAGGGCCAATCCGTCATCGATACATAGTTCAAACTTTTGAGATTCCATACCTCCACGCTTGACCTATTTGTGGAAGGAATGGCTATCAATTTTCCGATTCGTTCTCGAGTACGTCTAAGTCGCCTTACTAGGTACTTGCTCGGCATGGAGCCAATGCCATCGCCTAGATATGTCACACTAGACTTGGAGATCAACATCGCCTCCCAAAGGCTTAAATCCAATGTGGAAAAAGCAATTACCAATCCCTCGGTTGACGAGCAATAATCAAATGTCATCTGGGGAACTATTTGGTGCCTGAGGCACAACTTAAGGTGGCGTCTCGCCAATCAGCACCGCCGGATTCTTAAGCAAACTGAGTTGATGACTGACGAAGGAAATCTTGCGATGTATAAAGGCGCTGGCTGCTACTCTTCCTTTCTAGTTGAACAACAATTTCACTTCGAATATCCTTCTCACAACATTCAAACACCAGATTCGAGCTCCCAAGTTCTCATCGGTCCTCAATCCAAACATAACTACTCGACTCATCTGACGTCATCTCTCACACCTCATATACAACCTCCGAAAGCAGTCAATTTCACGCAACAATCAAAATGGTCCACCCAGCTTCAACCTGCTGCAAAACCAACCCCACCGGCGGCTGCGTCTGCGCGGCACAGGCCAAGTGCTCCTGCGGCAAGGAATCCGCCCTGCACTGCTCGTGCAACAAGGCCTCGACTGAGAATGCTACTGCGGGAGCGCGGTGCTCGTGTCGTATGTTTTACCTTTTTACTCCCCCTGAATGCTGCGGCTTCGCTTGCTGGGATGTTTTGGCTAATTGAGACATATGCAGGCCTTCGTCCCGCGGGCGAGTGTACGTGTGAGCGTGCGACGACGGAAAATCACCCTGTGACCGGGGAGGCGTGCCCTTGTGGCAAGAGGCCTGAGGGTATGTTTTCTCTTTTCTGCTTTGCTCTATCTGGGGCTGTGACTGACTATGTTGATAATAGCTTCTTGTACCTGTGAGAAGGCTAGTGCCGTTGATGCGGCTGTTGAGCCTCTTGAGACGGACTTTACCACCCGTGCTTAGATGATTCAGGATGTTGGCTTGTGCGTGCGTATGCGTGGTTGCTTTTCTTGAGTCATTATATCATAGCTAAGGGACGGCGTTTATTGGAGTATGTGGAGTGGTGGGTGTGACGCTTAATGTGGGCAGAGAACTTCATTCCAGAATCAGCAATACATCTTTATGTCTATTACAGGCTCTTCGCTTCATGATCTAAGTCTAGCAGTATGAATTAAGTCAACGGATGTTGACTGCAGCTGAGCCCGTCAAGCCATCCAACGATCCCCGAAGCGCCTGATGTACGCCTCTCGAAACTCGCGCAAACTTTCACTCGCCTCCTCAGTCGCACACAGATTCTCCAGCGCCATAAAGGCCCGCTTCACCCTATATCCCGCCAGATCGCCGTCGTCCGAGCCCTGGAACGGCCGCGAATAGCTAGAAGGCATCTCGAACCCAGTTGCAATATCCGGTTCGCCAAAGGAATCCTCGTAGTGGAAAGCGTTTGTAAGAGACATGAATCGGCCGAGCCAATACTGACTAGGCATGGCTGTTTGGACCTGTGGACGCGGATCAGGATGTTCCATTAGCATAGATTTCCCAGGGTTTGAGAAACGGCATGGAATTGCGGCAGAGCGAGGAACGTTATGAGGACATATGGGCTGCAGTTGTGCTGATACCATTTTCTCTCCTTGTGTCTTGCGTCTACCACTGCTGCTGGTGCTCGCTAGAGGCAATTTGGATAGTAGGTTGCTCGTGGCCTTGGGCGTAACGACGGCTACGTCTGTGTGTCTTGCGGGCTGGAGTTGCAGGTTTGCGAGATATGTCGCTGGAGCGTCATTTTCTTTGGCCTGTTCATAGACCTGCGCCTGCGTTTGCGCCGCCTGTGTCGTTTGTCTCTGAGCTGCTGGTGTGCTAGGGCTATCTTTCGAGCTTTGTTTGGGGATAGGCAGTTTGGTCCGTGGGGTTTCATGCAGTTTCTTTAGATCATTGAACTTCTGGGTCAGTTTGACACGTTTAGGCGAGGCCATTGCGTTTATCGATGATATTTCAGTGGTGGCCTCAATGGAAAAGACTTGGCTGTGCTTCTGATAATATCGAGGGAGCAGGTACTGCGTGCTGCTATCGCTGGTACGTCCGACTCGCACTTTCCTCATAGGTAACTGCGCCAGTGTTGGTGTAGGAGTCATCTTCACAAACTGCTGGTTGCTTTCGTCCTTGTACTGCGCCGCTGGCTTTCTGAACATGAGAATCCGCCGCTGAGCAGCTGGATACGCTTGTGGAATGGACAGCCTTGTCTCATTCTCGTCGTTGAGTCTTACGTTTGCTCTTTCCTGGTGCCCCATTATGAATCGTCTCTTGGCTGGGGAGATGACGCTCCTCCTCCCCTCCGTCTGATAAACTGAATGCGAATACAAATTGCCCTTTGGTGGCTTAGTGGGCGTAGGAATTCTCGAGGGAGCAATCATGGAACGACGGTCTAGCCCTACTGTTGTCTGACTGCGCGGGAGTGACTCGGCTGGGTTGGAATAGGGAACAAAGCGTCGGACTCGGAGGATTTTCCAGTATTGAAGGGATTCCAAATTGCCATCATTGATACCTTCTCTCTGACGTATCTCGTCTGAGCTGGATGGAGGAGTGTGGTGTTGGGTTAATGAAAAGTTAAGGGTTGAGCGTCTTGATCTCGAGCTGCATGTAGAGATGGAGATGTTCTCGTCGGTTGCCATTGTTGCTGACGTGCTCTGCATTGTCGAGGCCGAGATAAGGGACGAAAGGCGTCCGAATTTGCGAGAAATGCGCTTTTTGAAGGTGTTTCGGAGGGATTTGGGGGTGGGTATTAATGTTAATCTGCGGCGCTGCTTTTCAGCCATGATTGTGAGGGTAAGAGATTCAAGAGATAAACGTGAAACTCCAAAACTTGTCAAATGTCTATTAGATGCAATAGCCAAAGGCTGAAGAGATGCATGATGGAGAAGAGGAGGAAGAAGAGAGAAGAGAAGCAGAAGGAGTAAGCATTTGCTGCGAGCTCTGTCTTCACTTCAGAAGTCCAAGTGTTATTCACTCAGGCTTGAGGAACCACAATTTTTCCCTCAGACACCTTTACTGCACTCCCTTTCAGGACCAGATTCTCGATCTTGGCCCCCTCTTTAACAACAACCTCGACTCCAATCTCACTGCGTCTTCCCATCTCGACTCCCTGCACGACATCATACTTGAACTCGCCAGCCCTTCCCTCCGTCAACGACAGGTACGCTGCCAACCCACTCGCTGCACTTCCCGTCGCAGGGTCCTCCAGATTTCCCAGAATTGTTCTCGTCCGAATGACCTTCCTGCCCAGCTTCTCGTCCTCCACGCCCCTCACAAAGAAATACGTGCAAACCATGCCCTCGGCCCACCCCTCGTCCAAGTACGATGCACTCGCCTCCTGCCCACCATACGCCGTCGTCACAGCACCCAGCACCTCAAGCGAAGGCAGCTCGATCAAAAGCTGGCTCATACCCTTGACAACCGAGAACAGCGCAATCTTTTCCGGTTTCAGGTGCGCTTGGAGAGACGGGTACAGCCGCGAGACCTCGCTCAGTGGATACTGGGTCTCATGGATATGCACGTTATGCGCGACATGCGCTGTTACAGTCCCCGCTTGCGGATCCTGAAGAGAGATCGGGACTTTGCCCGCCTTCATGAGGAGGTTTTGCACCACAGCATTGCCACTGCTGTCCTCCTCAGCGGCATGGCAGAGGAACCAGGACGCAGCGCCAATGGTCGGGTGGCCTGCAAAAGGGAGCTCGACGCTCTCCGTGAAAATGTCAATGGCGCGGGAGCCACTGGGGCTGCTGGCTTTGTCGTGCACGAAGATTGTCTCGGACAGGTTAAACTCGCGCGCGATGGTTTGCTTTTGGCGCTGCGTCAGCTGCGGGGATGTTGGCGGGGGTAGGAAGACCACGCCTAGTGGGTTGCCTTCGAAAATCTCTGTGGTGAAGACATCGAGGGTGACAAAACCGATTTGAGTTGCCATTGTTCTGGTTATACGCTTGAATCAGACTTTAGAGTGCTTGTGAGCTCTTGGAGGGGGACTACTCCACTGGTTTATACTTCAAGGGTTCTCCACATCGCACGAGCTACTGACTCATCAGCTGGCGGTTCGGTCAAGACGTGAGTCACCATAAATTAGAATGCGAGCTTTAGTTGTGGGAACAACTCAACAATCTTGATTTCTATCCAGTGTTATGCAGAATGATTACCAGCATTGAGCCCCAGCCAAAACACCAAACACCTCATATCTCATCAAGCTTTCTTTGCGGAAGCCTTATTCCGAGTCACTATCTATCACGAACCCTGCCCGAATGCGTCTACGGGCTGGAGCCGATACTGGCGCATCGTCTTCGTATTCCTCGTTCGTCGCATCCCCTCTGGGGTTAGAGGCCTCAACGGAAGGGCGCAGCTCCAACGTCTTCTCGCGGCCCTGACCAAACGCTAGGTCGTCAATGTCGAGCTCGTCGTCAGATGGATTTGTCAGAGCATCTTTGTCCGCGCCATTGGCATCTATAGACAAGTCTCCCAGTGATGATGCGCGCGGAGGTGTGCCTAAATCGCCCATAAGAACATCATCGTCGTCATTCAGCTCTGGAGTAGCGAAACTGCGTCGTCGACGTTTCCCACTGGCTTCAGTTTCTCCAGCAGTGTTGGTCTCGTTGGCGCGTTTACCTCGCTTCTTCTTCTTCTTAGACGTATCACTAGGCGCCTCAGTCCTTCCAAGGAGCAGCGCCTTCTTGATACGCTCTGATTGTTCTTTCCGTCTTTCTTCCTCGAGACGGAAGAACTCCTCATCTGCCTCGTCATCGGTTTCCTCATCGCTAGCATGCACAAACAGATCGCTCTTGATCTTTGCTAGACGCGCTCTCGCATTTTCATCGCGAGCCATGCGGCGCTCTTCCAATGTCTCTTCGTCTAGGGGTTCCGCTTCACCCTTGTCCTTTCTTTTCTTCCTCTTCTTCTTCAACTCATCGAGCGCATTGCTTTTCGATCGAGGGTTTGGTGGGAACAACGGCCCATCTGGCACGATATCTTCGCCCTCCGAGTCGGATCCGAAATTAACATCAAGCGTCGTTTGCTCAGCAGACCCTCTGGATTCGTTGCCATATTTCCGACGGAGCAGATCTCGCGGGTCGCGGTCATCTGTAGCACCAATCACTAGTGCCTTGTCGATGATGGATTTTGACTCCCTTAACTCGGCTGAACTTGAGGACGAAGGGATAACCCAAGATATGCCTTCCACGTTCTCCTGCCCTAGTCGCTCGAAGCCCACCAACGTCATTATAAGTCGGAGCTTGGCGTTTGAAAACATGGCTCTTTTGCATGACTCGTCCCGCGGCTTGACAGCTATGGTAAGTTAGTACAGGGTGTTGTTCTTGGTAGGACAAGGAACATACCGATGATAGGGTTCGAGACATTGGAACGCTCTTCGCCCTCGCCGACTTGAACAGCCTGTTGCGCTTCCCAAGCCTCCCTTTCGTCTGCCGCCGACACTAAAACATCACTAATCCATTTGGCGAGTGTTGTTTGCTCATCCTTAACCAAAGCAGCCACCACAATGCTAAGCTTATCCTCCAGGGTTGAAGCGGCCCTGGGATCAACCTCGAGTTCAGGGGGGGCTCTTTTGCTGATGGATACCGTCTGCTTCTCATAACCGTACTCGAGGTAGAATGCGGTCGAGTTGATCTTGCTAAAGAGTAGCTCTGTAATCAACGCAGGTCGTTGTTCAAGTTTCTTCAAAAGTCTGCGCACGAGCTGCCGCACCAGCTCCTCCCATTCCCTAAAGATGGGCTTGCTGGAATCTATCCCGCCAGGTCCCTTGATCATCCGATAAAATAGGTTGAGGATGTCAACGCGGTATAATAGCACGGTCATCTCTTGCTTGAATGCTATCCGATAAAAATATCGATGAGCGCGCTTCAGCTGCTCGGTGTCCAACTCCTTGTAGAATTTGGTGAAATTGACAAAGGTGTCGACACATTTCTGGTTGCAAAACTTGGCGGCAAAACGAGTAAAATCAAACTTGCGTTCTTTCGACATTCGTTCGGCCTCTGCGTAGTCTTCGTCTTCTGATTTCTGGTCTTCGTCATCACCATCGTTACTCGGTTTTTCATCGCGCTTCTTCTTTCGAGCCCGTCGCCGCGAGCGCACATGCAGATCAACATTCTCTTTTGAATATCGCTCCAACATGCGCAAGAACACATGAGATAACTCAGTGCAGGCGTCCAGGTAGCCGAACCCTTGATCAGTATATCCTCGGGTGATGGCTAAAATGCGATCATGAGTTGTCTCCTCGTAGAAAATGCGATTCTGAATGTTTTCGGCAATCTCCTGGTCCTCCTCGAGTGGTGACTGAGCCATCTCCTGTACCGTCAATAGAATCTGCGTAAAACACCTCATCGCAGCATTAAGGTCCTCCCACTCCTTATTATCAAGGCTGTACTGCATCGACCGGTTCAGAAAAACAAACGTCTCCTGGTTAAACACACCAGCAACTAGCCCGAAACTATCTGGTTCCAGCTCTTTGCCCTGTTTCTCACTCTGCGCTCGCTTTTCACGTTGGCGCGCGCGGCGAACGCGCTCTGCCTCGAGGAACCAGGACACCGTATAAAGAAAGTGGCGCTTGTTTATGGGGAGCACACGGACCGATTCTCGCTCGATGGCCTTTCTCACATGGACGAAGAGCGGGTTGAACCCCGAGTCCAAAAACTCTTCGACAAACATGCGCAGATTGGTCGAGGCTCTCTGGTTGAGGTGTGCTGGTGTGTTGAAATCGTTGTCCAACGTCACGTCCTGTCCCTTTCTAGCCCGTCGAGGCCTGTTCCATTTCTTTGTTTGATCCATCTTGTCGAGGGTCTTTTGGCCGTCTTTGAGCACATCCTGTCCTGAGACCGTCGACACTTTTGCATCGTCTCGCTTGACCCAGATCATGGTTCCGAAGCGGCCATGGCGAGTCGGGGCATTCTTTGCGTATTCCCTTCGCAAGGATGACTCTTGCTGAAGCAGATCGTTCAGTTCATCTGTGCGCTTGGCGCTTCGCTGAGCATCGTTCATGAAGAGCTTCTCGACGTTTACACCCTTGACAATGTGAAACAGTGTTTCGAGAAGCGCGATATCCAGCATGTTAAAGTCGTCGCTAACGTTCGAGCACAATGTGAGCAGTAAGGCGAAAACGTCTTGGTCCTGGAAAGCGTTGATGGTCGCCGACCTCGATGTTTCCTCCTCTTCTCCTTCTGCCGCGAGACGCGCATTGGCAGAGATTATAGCAATATTCCTAAGCAAGTACAGCATAATCTTGAGTATTCCTTCGTCCCTAGTCGTACGTTCGGATCGTGGGGTCGCCATGCTAGGAAGGCCGATGCGGATGACAGCTCTCAAAAGACCGCAGCTACCATTATTGAGGATACCGCGTTTGTAGGATACCTGCGCTTGCTGCAGGTAAGGTATGTGGCGGTGGTGGTTGACTGTCATTTCGCCATGGACCTCCAATGGCCAAGTCAAGGGCACTAATAACTCCACTGCAAGCTGTCAGACAATCATTTCAAGTAGAGGTGGGCATAATGTACCTACCGCAAGCCAATGCAATTCTCGACATGTATTTGCTTTGCTGATTGCCATTCCACCAGAGGGACAGAATCTGTAGCAGGTCGCCATTGACCAGGTTCGCTTCCCCCAGGCACCGTGCAACATCCATACGATTGAACTTTTCATCGTACAGCTTTAGCCACCGCTTGATATCGCGCAAACAGGCCAAGGCATCGTCTCCGAGCACATAGTGATCCGCATCTGCGCCATTGAATCCTCCTAGCTAAGAAGAAGCTGTCAGTCACGGAAGACCCTAGGAAAAGCCGGATATCCTTACTGCAGTGACCAAGCTGTAGACGTGGGAGCGGACATCGGGGTCCACCACCTCAACGGTGTTCAGAGGCACGACTTCCTCCATCACGGCCCGTCGAGTGTAGGTATTCCGTCACCGTCAACGTTCATCCATAGTCACCACCGCAACCGCCTTGCGATTTGACCCCAGATGGATTCGCGTCGGAAACAAGCCAATCAATCCACGCGTCAATCACGCGTCGCGCGTTTCGCGAGCGGATAGACCGGGTATGCGGACAAACATAGAGCCGACAGCCGAGGATAGCCGATGACGTCGGATCCGAGGTCACATGGAGATTCATTGATTGATCGACTGGGAATTTATCCTCTTGGAAATTACAACGCATTCCTTCATTCGTTTGTCTCCGTCAATTCTTGTAGCTCGCGCAGAGATGTTGTTGTCTCAATCCCTTCGCATGATACTTCGCCGAGGGCCTTCAATGGCCTCTCGCGCGTTCAGCACGTCCCCCGCCGTGAGCGCTGCCGAGGTTAAATCGCTGGGAGTTATTGGAGCTGGACAGATGGTGTGTTTACAGCTGAGCACTTATTTTTTGCCTGCTAACAGACTCTAGGGTCTTGGAATTGCTCTCGTCGCCGCTCAAAGGGCTCAGGTTCCTGTCACGCTGGTCGATACCTCTCAAGCATCTCTAGATAAGGGCCTGAAGTTTGCGGGTGTGTAGCACCGCATGCACCCAAGAGAGATGCCTCTCTAACTCTCGCGACCACCAACAGACAAGTTACTCGACAAAGATGTAGCCAAAGAGCGTATTACCAGAGAAGCAGCAGACGCTGCCCGAGGCCGCATCACCTCCACCCTACAGCTTGACGATCTATCCTCGGTGGACTTCATCATCGAAGCCGTCCCCGAGATACCCAATCTCAAGACCTCCATCTTCTCCAAGATCGCCCAAATCGCACCTAAGCACGCCATCCTCGCAACAAACACCTCGTCCATCTCGATCACCAAGATCGCAGCCGCAACAACAACAGACCCGACGGACCTCCAGGCCCCATCGCGAGTTGTCTCGACGCACTTTATGAACCCCGTCCCTGTGCAAAAGGGCGTGGAGATTATCGCCGGCTTGCAAACGTCAAGGGAGACGCTCGACACGGCAATTGCGTTTGTGCAGCGTATGGGTAAGATTGCTGCTGTTTCAGCGGACTCGCCTGGTTTCCTGGCGAATCGGATTCTCATGCCCTATATCAATGAGGCGATTATCTGCCTTGAGACTGGGGTTGGAGCAAAGGAGGATATTGATAGTATCATGAAGAACGGCACGAATGTGCCAATGGGTCCCTTGACCCTGGCTGACTTTATTGGGCTTGATACGTGTCTCGCTATCATGAATGTTCTGCACCAGGAGACAGGGGACAGCAAGTATCGGCCGTCCGGGCTACTAAAGAGGATGGTCGATGCGGGCTGGTTGGGTAAGAAGTCTGGAAAGGGGTTTTATGACTACTGAAAAGGCCATATGCGAAAACAGAATGTAAATTTCCATTTCTATACTTGGCCGCGACAAACCCTAACCACATGATGCAATATGAATCCATTGTAGATCTGTTTTTATATATCTCAAATACAGAAATCTGGGTCTATGTGATCGCTAGCGGGCGCACAGATTCATTTTATGGGCATCACTAGAACTCGCATCGAAAATCCAGACTCGGTGTGGATATCGTCTACAAGGTTGATATATTCTAGGCTTCCGCATCGGAGAAGGCTTCGTGCGTGTAGTTGATATAGTCATAGTAGCCCAATTTCCACACTATGTCTGCTAGGAAAGATGCAAGAATCGGGCTAGAATTCGAATGATGAATCTGGACTTGAAGGCTCCGAGCCTCGATGTAACGCTGCTATACAAACTAAGCAGACTAGCCAAACCAGCCAAACCAAATAAACTTAGCAAATCAAACAAACCAAGTGGCCTTCCAATTAAAGCAATCTCCTCTTCTCCATCTGTCGCTTCTTGTTTTGGGGTAGCACACTGTCAGCAGTAGTATAAGATGGCGTGATTGTAACTAAACAATTTATAGAGATTGCAATCAACTGCTCCTTCTATGCCCTCCAAAACACGCTCAGAATGGAACATATTCTATCTGCACAAGAAATCGGCGAAGGACTTCCCGTTCTGATCATTCATGGATGGCAGATGAATGGAGGAGTCGAAAAGCAGGACTTTGAGCCGATTTTCAGCAAATCACCAGGGCTTCGCCGGATTTACGTCGACCTTCCCGGCATGGGCACAACTCCCGCAAATAATGTCAAGGATCTAGACGATATATACTCTCGCCTGGTACAATTCATCGATTCTCGACTGGGGGAATCAAGGTTCTTACTTGTCGGCTCATCATGTGGCGGCTACCTTGCACGCGCGATAGCTCAAAAATATATTGAGCAAGTGGATGGGTTACTTCTCCGCGTGCCGCTTATCGAGCCAAAAGATAGCATGCGCGATCTCGATGCTTTTAAACCCGTTGTTGCGGATGAGCAACTCATGTCGAACATGTCACCCAAAGACAGGGCACTTCTTGGGAATGTCCTCGTTCAGACGCCGGCATACGTCGAAACGTTGAAGGCGAAATACAAGGGAGTTTACCTTCCAGCGGAAAAAGCAGCAGATGACAAGGTATTGGATCCGATCCGAGCTGACTCAGACCGATACCGACTATCCTTTTCGTTGGATGACAAAGGGGCCAAGTTCTTTGCACCGACACTTGTTGTATGTGGCCGACAAGACGAGAGCGTGGGCTATCGAGACAGCCTCCGCTTGCTGGAGCTTTATCCACGGTCAACCTATGTGATTTTGGATCGTGGTTCGCATGGACTCCCCATTGATGACTCTGAAAGGGGTGTTTTTGAGGCTCTTGTTCGTGACTGGATATTCCGGGTTGATGAATGGCGAGGTCGCACGGACAGATAGCAGTTATCCGTGATACCAACTCTAGTCTATAGAATAAAAGCGGGCGGCGGTTACAACTGACTAGAAATACCGTTGACGTATAATGGTGTGTGTCATTTAGCCGAGATCCAACATCCTATAATACTAGGTGGAAAAGAAATCGCCCACAGTCTAGTGAATAAGAGTAGTAAAGAGAGATAAAGTCTTGCTTGGTCTTTTTCGACGCTCGCAATAGAGGAAACACAATTAGAAAAAGAGGATATCCGTATATCTGATCTCAATCAAAGGGTATCATGACGAATAAACATGGACAACTAGAAATTCAAAACGAGCTCATTATATCTTTAGACATTTCTAAAAATTCCCATTACCCGAGGGATGGTTGAACCCTTCAAGCGCGCCCAAGTATTGTTCATCAAACAGCCACCACGATGATGGAACCAACCGCCATAGCTGGAATCTCCGTTAGCGGGTGCAAAGTAGGATGAAAAAGACTTGAAAGAACGACATACCAGATCTGCTCCCGACGCGGACAAGCAACATGCTTGCAACTACCACGGGAGTCACCTTTGGCGGCAACCTCATCATCGGCGTCGACGAGATTTCCGCACCGGCCACACTGCTTCCACCCTTTAGCACTCGCCAACTTTAGCAGCGCCTCGCGTCCCGCATCAGGTGGGCAACTCCCAGAATGGCCGCGACCGCGGCACCGAGTACAGATATCCGCATTGCAGTGCGGACAGGCGAAGGAGTGCGAGAACGCGGTGCCCTTGACGAGCATCTCCCTCGGGCGTATCCATCGCGCGCAAGACGGCTTAGGGCAATACCATAGGCTGTGGGAGGGGAGCTGGCACTCCTCCACCTTGTCGATATATGCCTGTTTCTGAGCGGCGGACAGACAGGGAACGATGGACTTTGCCGGCTCGAATTTCGTCAGCAGAAGTTGGGGTACGTGATTTGGCCGTTGATGTAGAAATCGGCCAGGGTGCGGACACAGGCAATGCAGTGTCTGTGTCTGCAGGAGAGTTCGGTCATTTCGGAAGGGAGCTTCTGCTCATGGCAGATTACGCAGCGGATGAGGTCCTTCTCAGTCCTTTGGGGAGGTATGTTAGTTGTGGATTCGAATGGGGATATGGAAAGAGCTCTCTTTGAACTTACTCTTGCACGCTCCGCAGTGAAGGGGAACTGGAGTTCAGGAAAGGCGCCTGGGACTCGCTGATCCGGCTCTCGAGCTTGGCAAAAGCTGCCTCGTTTGCACGGGGAAGCCCTGGAAATTGCAACGGTCCTTGCATGGCCATGTTGTAGTGTGGGTTCCAAAATGTTACGGTGTTGAGGGGAACTGTAGAAAAGAGCCGTCTTTCGATTTAGCTTTGGACGTTTTCGGGAGAATTTCAGCTGCAGATGCTGTTTGTAGATCAAGCAATACTTGAATGATGGGGGAGGGTTTGTGGTTAAATACTTGATTAAGAAACCACGAACGTGGACAAAACCGTCGCAACGCTTAGCCATGCCGTCACCGCATCTATAAAGTTCAGGCAGCCGTCCGAGAAGAGGCTTTCTTTGAGTGATACCGTGGGCAACTCAAACTATCTCGTTGCGAGTCACGAGTAGCCGTGTCCGGGCCATAACATGCGCATGAGGATAGCGGTGGGACGACAATATTCCAGTTTGGCAGTTTGGCAGTCCGGCATTGACTTCTACTTATAGAAACTGCTGGATAAAGTTCATTATCTTGCACTGGTATCAAAGTTCGCAAGGGTATCACTAACGAGTTATATACGCCCATAAGCCGCCAAATCCCAATACATGACGCAAGCCAAACAAGATGAATCCACTCATAGAGCACCAGAAAACTTCCGACCTACCCATGTAGATCCATGTTCTTGATACTCTTGACGAGTCACGGC
The DNA here is from genome assembly GCF_044049435.1 of Aspergillus pseudodeflectus. Classification (NCBI taxonomy): domain Eukaryota; kingdom Fungi; phylum Ascomycota; class Eurotiomycetes; order Eurotiales; family Aspergillaceae; genus Aspergillus; species Aspergillus pseudodeflectus. The sequence goes on along the minus strand of NW_027263869.1, from coordinate 16,668 downwards.
GACCTTTTTCAGCTCTTCTTTGTTCGTGCCCAGTCGGGACGCTCCGAGCCATGTAGAGCGGATTGGGCTAATAGAGAAGACGTTAGCATAAAAGTCCAAGTGAGTGCCGAAGAAGCAGGGCGAATGACGTACTCTTTCGACCGTCGAACTCTAACAATGCATTCTGCTGAGGCGATCTGGCGCAACTCCGTTTCCCTAATATGCCGTCAGTTCTCGCAGAAACTGTATTATAAAGTTCATGACGTACAGCCTTTCCATAAACCCAGGAAGCAACGAGTTGCCGCCAACAACCAGTACGTTGGCCAAGAAGGCCGGGTGCAGTCCAGTAGGTAGCACTGAAAGGCTTTGCAAGATCAGATCCGGGATGCCGGCCGTCTTCATGCCAATATCACTGGGCGTGAAAAGGATTTCAGGGACAGCGAAGCGTTCGTTTCCGAGCACCAAAACATCCTCTGAAAGGTGTTCAGCACCACCAGAAAACGCGGCTTTTCTTTTCTTGGAACCTAGCATGGGGTCATGCGGCCGCATAAAGCCTTTTTTCCCTCCGTTCGGATCGGGCAAAACATAGTCTACCACGACGCCACCTCCCGGTTCAGATTGCCCACGTTTGCGGTTTCCTTTCCAAGTTTGCTCCAGATCGCTGGAAAAGTCATTGCTCACGAAACAAACCGACTCCTTGACTTCATTCATAATATACGTCTCGTCAACCATATTGTACTGACGTATCGATACCAGCTCCTTGAGATAGTTTGTGAGGTGTTTGCCCCCAAGGTCGAGTCTTCGAATACCACGTTGAATCGGCTGTCCTTTGTAGACGGGTGTAACGATAGTATGAGAATAGCCGGTATCAACCACAAGCAGGCACTCGGTCGGAGAGATTGCAGCACCAGGTTGTTGTAAGAGTGAATCTCCGAATAGAGATTGAACTTCATTCCAAGCATTCAACGACGGACCTGCGATTCGAGCGCAAACAGCTTAGCCTTGTCCACCCAATCATAGCAAGGGATAAAATCTTGAAAATGATGCCTACCGACACATCTTAAATAGCCTCCAAACCCCCACTCCTCCATGATAATCTCGTCCGCATTCTTCTGCAGCGCCGGTAGCGCATTGGGAGCTTCTGTGAAAATGAGCGTGACATCCTCCGGCTCGGCAACGCGCAATTCCCTTGACCGCACTGTCTTCTCATCGAAGAAAGAAGTCTCCCAAATCTCTTTTTGCGCTTCCCAGTTTACCGTGTATCCCTTTTCCACGGGGCGTCTGAACAGCATCTCGTTCCAGTCCGTCACGTTGGTCCCGATCTGCGCCCCGACGTAGATTCGATTTCCGCGCGTCTTGGCTATCGCGTTGGGGATGGCGGTGCATGCTGAAAGGGCGGTTTCCTCGTCATCTGGAGGTGGAAAGTCGGGTGCGTAGCCTGCTTTCATGGTGTATGCGCCATTGTCGATGATGAAGGTCTTGTCGGGGAGAGCTTGGGTTTGAGCGATGGAATTGCGGCGGGCCGGGCGCGGTTTGGTGGTCCCCATTTGGGGCGATCGAGATAGACAGCGAGTCTATTCTAAGCAAAGCTCAGGTGAGCATGGGTGAGCAGGTCGGGGGTTGTGGTATTATCGAGGGTGCTGAAGTTGTCGTGGAAGCTTCTGCTTGATGGAGCTCGGAGATGTCATTCACGCCGCCTGGAGATCCCGAATCGGGAAAAGTAGGGCAAGGTCTTAGGGCGCGTCATAGATCTTGAAGAATTAACTCGGAATCTGAATGCCCGGTACTCGTGTATCATAGTCCTCAGTTTTCCTCATTAATATTATGTTCCTATGAAAGACTACGGTACTCGCTGTTCTCCAAGGTACCTGAAGAATGATGCCTTACCACGAGGGAAATAGAAAACTTGGCACAACAAATAAAGCTACTGTATTTCTCAAAACACAATTTTCGCTCTTTCGTATGATCTATTTCTCCCCCACTATATCAATATTACCGGTAAACACGAAGATAGTAGTCAAGAGGCAGACTCCAATAGCAACAGGTGACCCTGCAGAGCCCTAATCAGCGGCCCCGCAGTTCAGGCCTTGAATCATAGATCATAAAATTTCTCCCCTTCAGCCCTCCGACTATCACTGCAGCACCAACACTCATCCTCAAAGCGAAGGAAAATATCTCAATGTCCGGCAAACTAAAGACCGCCCTAACAACAACTCTCACACTCGTGGAGCAGTTTCAGCCTACCCTTTCCTCCCGAACAAATGCCGGGCAACCTACCCCCACCACTACGGATGAACAAACCAAAGACTTGGACCCTCTCGCCCTCCTTTCAGCTTCCGCCACGGCGCTGAAATCTCATGTCACGAAACTCTCACTGCTTACACTTACGTCGCCCTTTACTGCATCCGCAGTCGCGACCACACTCTCAACACTGAATGAATCTGTGCTCCCATCGCTAGTTACCGCCGCGCTCCTTGTAACACCCGAATCTCATACGGCAGCGTTCCAGAGCGAGATTCGCATCCTCACCGGTACGGCCCTGAAGGATTTCTTCTTGCTGGTGAAGGAGGTGCAGGTTGTTGCTGAGGACAAGGCTAGCAAGAAGGGTCTGGACCAGTTGGAGAAGGATACAGTCACGCTTGCGGCAGGGCGGGTTTGGGATGCGTGTGATACGCTGATTGATGTCGCGACGAAGGGTATTGTGGGGTTTGTGGTTCAGCGCGCCGAAGAGTATCGGGCTCTGGTCCGAGACGCAGTGGAGGAGATTGAGGCCTGGGATCCGGATGAGGAGGGCGATGAGTTTTTCGATGAGCTTTTGGATGCTGGGGAGGACATGGCTGGTGATGATTCCAAGAACGACGAAAGTGACGAGGAAGGCAGCGCCGCGCTGCATAAGCGGAAGAAAGATGCTCTGCGAATGTTGAAGCCGATTGCGCAAATATATCCTGCTATTATCACGAATCGACTGAAGAAAGCACCCGTTCCGCTTACGCCATCTGCTACCAAGGTCCTAGAAACCTTGATGAAGAACTTGCAGCAGATTCCGGAACACATCGACGAGGTAGCCGGCGCGCTCTATGAAGATGACCTGGACAAATACACGCGTCAAGTGGGAAAGACGAAAGACTGTGCATCCAAAGCAATCAACTTGGTTGCGCTACCCTGGGCTGCCAAACGAAGCTCCGTAGATGAAGAAACCGAGGGAGATAAGTTTACAACCTGGTCAAAAACATGGCTCAAGGTTGTGGGAGAAGTTAGCAAATCGATCGATGAGTCTTCAAAATCGCGAATAAACTAGCTGTGGAAAGGAATATAAATATCTATGATTCGATGCTCGGGGCTGACCTCAAGTAGATAAAACATGAACTTAGAAATGAATGATTATATACACCCCTCCCATACTGGCTGTGAGCTCAAGCTGCAGTTTGCTGAACGAACGTACCCAGCACTACTCGTCCTCATATTCACGCAACTCTTCAACCGGTATCCGGTCCTTTAGCCATTCAAGAATAGCATCAGTCCCTTTGGCGACAATCTGCCACCGGGGGACTCGGAAGCTGTTCCCTGCAACCTCGAATCTTCGAAGGGCCGATCCACCACCCCAGTTTGCACTGTTACCCTCGCCCCTCAAAAGACCGAGTTTTGGGGGCAGAGCGCTGATGTTATTGTTGCCTACATCAAAGACCTGAAGTCCCTGCACAACCTCAAACTCCAGGGTGTCAAACTGGTTCTCTGCGGCAAGGAATGTCGTCAACCGCGGGTATGCGGGCCGGACATGGGGAACAGATCCAGAAAGGCCGTTGGATGACACATCGAGAAAGGTCAGCGAAGGAGCTGTTAGTTTTGCCATGATTGGCTCAAGGGTGACAAGCCCGGTAGCACTCAGACTGAGTGTCTGAAGGTTAGGAAGCTCGACAGCAGAAGGGAAAAGCTGTGAGCTATCCAGCGGGTTGTGCGACAAATCCAGATCTGTCAGACTGATAGCAAGCATACTAAGAGCTGGGGTTGGGAAGAAGCGCAATTCGTTGTGTTGCAAATATAAATACTTGACATCACTCGTTTTGATGTGCTCCAGCTTGTCGACCTCGAAATATTGCATCTCGGTATACGACCGGTCAAGTACGCCTCCAGGTTTAAGCTGCCAGCCAGAAGAACTGTGAGCGGGGGACTCTGGGGCAAGGGTGAACTGCGTCGCGACCGAGCCTTCTTCGTCGTCCGTCTCTTGAGGCTCGGGCTCACACCGGCTCCTCAAATCGCGCTTGATATCCTCCACAGTCATGCCAAAGAACTTGCGCTCACGAAGAGGATTATTGGCTATCCGAAACGACACAAGGCTGTCCATCAAACCAATCTTTTCGTCCAATCTTGAGAGGTCGTTCCCTGTCAGATCGACATTTCTAATCTTTTTCAAGTCGGTAAAGCCCAATGGCAATCCAGTTATGCTGTTGTCCTCTGCTGACAAGGTGAGAAGCTCCTGCCACGACGAGACATCAGGCAAGTCCTTGATGCGATTCATACTGATTGCCAATGTCTGCAAAGCAGGCAACTGCAGGCTTTCGTTCTCAGAAAGTTTCACAATTGCATTACCAATGACGTCCAGGGTTTGCAGAGCATCGAGCTTTCTGACCGACGCCGGAATCAATGTCCCCTTGATATTATTCTTGGGAGCAATGATCTCCCTCAATGGAAGCTTGTGGAGGATTTCGAAAGGCAGGGATGTAAACTGGTTATGGCCGAGGTTTAGTATTCGAAGAGATTTCAGGTCCGCCAGGGTCTCTGGAAGTTCGGTAAGAGAGTTTTCATGAAGATCAAGTGTCTCAAGATCCGTGAGGCGACCAATATCATGAGGGAGAGCACCTTCCAGCTGGTTCTTTGCCAGTTTCAAGTCCCTAAGGGAGCTCATCTCCGTGATCACTTGAATATCCTTGGTACTTAGTTTGTTCTTAGAGAGATTCAGGGTGTGAAGTCGTTGTAGCCTTCTGAAACCCAATGGGAGGGACTGGAGCAAGTTTCCATGAAAATCGAGAAATTCCAATCCCCCAAATTGATTTCCCTTTTCTTCGCTATCAAAGTCCATTTGATTCGGATCAATGTCCGGGAAGGCAGCATCAGGGAGCTCGGTGAAATCATTGTCGGCGGCAATGAATTTGACCAAATCCACGCTTTCGTACCAATCGGTACCTGCGTTAGGGTCAAAGTCGTACATCTTGAGGACTTCTTCTGGAAAGGTGGTCAATGACATGGCCGCGATGTTCAAGTGGCCCGAAGTTCGACCTGCTTCCAGTCTTTTCCGAAGTAAACCATGATTTTGATCCTTTGGTTGCTGGTTGAACGGATCTTGGATATCAGTCTCTGTCCAAGCACCAAGGGGCTGCGTCTGGGGTCCCTTTTGGGCAGCTGCCTTTCGTGCGGCTTTTGCTTTTGCAATGCTTTCCCGCAGAGCACTGGACGATTTGGATGCCTTTTTTTCTTCCACTTCTGTGCTTGATTGCGAGGATACATCTGGTGCGGGTTTCACCGCAGGCGATCTTGATGCCGCCGAGTAAAGCTTTGAGTTTGACGACTTGGGTTGTATCCTCCGCGACTTCTTTACCTGAAGAGCTGGTTGTGAAGTGGCGGTTTCCGCGTCAGAGGGCTTCCCTACAGCTTGATTCAAAGATGCGTGAGATTCTGATACCGCAGGAGTCGGCCCGAAGCCTCCGTAGATGCTTCTCCGCATCATAGGTTTCTTCAGCTTCGGTGAGCTGTCCGCAGTAGCCACTGAACTATGTTCGCTGGCTGATCCATTGGTAGACAAGGATGGGCGAGATCTTGACGGTAGTCGTATAGCAGTTGGAGGCCCAGATAGGAAGTCACTTCCACTTAATTGTCGGGTTGAAGAAGATCTAGACGGCGACCTGGAGTAGCTCGTCATAGATGAGGGGGTTCGAGACGGAGACCGCATCGGGCTTGTGGCATTGTAGACATTTGACGGCCTCCTGGAGGAGGCAGGCGATGGAGGTATTTGGGCGAGAGTCTCAATCGTTCTTTCCGACAGAGACGGTCGTATACGACCCCGGGATTCCACATCCAGGGGAGGGGTACCATCTGCTTCCAGCTTTTCATTCTCTAGTCCGGTCCCGTCACTCGTCCCCGCCACGGAAACAACCCGCTTCTGCTGGTAGTCATTCTGGATCCTTTTGGGAGGCGATGTTTTGGGGAGCGGTTTTTTGAACTCTGGTTCTTCAGAGGGACGTCGAAGCCGTGCAGCCTTTAAACCGGGGTCGGCGCGGAGTCTGTCGCGGGACGGGGAAGGTCTGAGCGAAGGTGACGAGGTTGACGTCGGCAGGGGGATCCTGGACACTAAACGAGGAATTCCGCTGGGGCGTGACGGTGTCTTAGGTTGCTGATCCATGGTTGTCAAATTCCAATGTTCGCTAGTGCATCTATTATTTTAAGGGGGCCAGCTCTGTTTTTATCGGTGGCATTCAGTGGGGGCTTAGTGGAATCCCATGGCGGTTCAACGTGGTGGTGGACAGGTGACAGGTAAAAGTCTAGAAGAACATTCTTGGAAGGACTATGATGCAATCAGGCAAGGCAAGGTGGAATTTGAAGCCGTGAAGCTCCAGGGGCGCATTTTCAATGGAAAAAAAAAAGCGATCATAGGCCAAAGAGCGTTAGCATGGACGTGGTAGATCTTCTTCAATGTTTACTCCGCGGCTGACTAACTGAATCCCCGCTAGGCCCAGACTCCTCAGTGCCTGGTGCTGAGTGCTCACGGCGGCGGGCGCCGCTATCGCATTCGTGGGTTCAACAACCTGCAGCTTGGAGAGCTTCTGGGTTTCCTGGCCACCCGTCCAATGTATCGAGAAGATACTCCGTGAGCTTAGTTGTGTTTCATGCAATGATGCAGTTGAGAGGACCATCCATGGCACTCATAACTATCGAACTGCCAGCGGTTGTCTGGATGAGTTGTAGGCGCATGGGCAGGGTGACGCTCTTTCTGCTTTTTCTCTCTGTCTGGGCACCTTTCCTGCGTAGATATCTATGAAAGAAATACCCCGTATAGTATGACACCGATGTGCTGAGAGGCAGATCCTGGTTCGTTGCCTGAGTTACAGGGCAGCTTGTCTCTGTTTATTCGCCCTGGATGGCCCGTGAATTCCGCATCAAGCCTAGTCGAATTTCTGGGCTCAGCAACAAACATGATTGGCCCGCCTCCCAGCCTCCCGCCAAATGCGAAACTCCTGCCGCCTCTCTATCCTTAAGGCATCAAACCATCCCCCTCCGTCGCCGACTCCTTGCTTCTCACATCACTCTCATCTATCTCACCTGGTTTCTCTTTCTTCCACCCCTTACTCTTTTTATTTTTTTTCGGCATTCTCAAACTTACCCCGCGATCTTTGTGATCTTAAGCATCTGTCGTTTCGGAAGGCTCATCCACCACTTACTTCCTCGGGTTCTTTCGGTGTCTATACCGCCCTGCTTAATCGATAAGCACCGAAGCAGTCGACTTGACGTCGGCTATTATTTAGCCTTTCGTTCTATAGCGCGAATAGGCCGCAGCGGGCAGCGGGCATCGGGCATCGGGCATCGGAGCGATTCCCCAGACATCTCTATATCCTAAATATCTCTACTGTCATCTGCACTAGAGAAGCGCCGTGAAATCTCTCATCTGATCTTCACGGTTCTCACGCCGCTGCTTCCGCGTGGTATGTCTTGACCGCCCTGGGACAACCGTTCGACCAGCGCATGTAAAGGCTGACCACGATTCCTCTAGTTCGATATTGACCCCACTAGTACAACTCATCAGCCTACATCATATACAGTTGCCATGTCGCAAGACATCGAGCCCCAGCTGTCGCAAGTCTCTCTTGCCCCTCCTGTGGAAATATCGCGCCCTGTGACTCCAGTTCAACGAGCAACCCTCTCTGCCTCACCCGATTTGAGTGTTGGAGCCAGAAGCCGTCGTTCGCTGCGCTCCGACCACAGCGGGTTCAATTCACCTCCGTCATTGTCCTCGTCAGATATGACTCCTCCTCCTTCAGCGCAGATCCCTGGAGCTCCGCTCCGAAGGTCAAGGTCTCGTTCGAGCTCATACCTCGCACCTTCGCCGGATATCGAAGAAACCTTGTGCGCAGCCTATGGCGCGTCTGAAAATCTCCCCACTCCCGACGACATTGATAGTGCTAGTGAGTCCAAGCTGCGCACCATTGCGAAGGAGCTCCTTGGAATAGCCCGGGAATCTCGCGTGTCCGCCCTCCACTTCAAGTTGCAATATGGCCTTTTGGAGTTTCGAAGTAATGTGGCTATTCAACGCGCCGAGGTCGAGCATAAGCTTGCCAGGAGAGAGGCGGAGATCCTTCAAAGTACCGAGTACCGCAACCGTCATATCATCCCGGAGACAGAACCCACGCCGCAGGTTTCAAATGTCGAACTTGAACTGGCCGTCAAACGTAATCAGGAGCTTGAGAAGGTCAATGCTACCCTTGACATAAGGCTCCGACGAGCGAAAAAACTTATCGAACAGGAGAAGGACAAGTCGGACCTGCTCAAGGAAGAAAATCAGGCGTTGAAAAAGCGTATCCGAGAGAACCGGGAACACTTTTCTCGAATGATCGAACACGGCCCAATGTCTCCTAGTCCCCAGGCCGGCGCGCAAACCCCTCAACGAAGGTCTTTGCCACAATTTGTGGAACATGGTGACCACGTCCACAGGAGTGATAGCAGCAATCCGTTTGCGGCCCTTCTTGCAGCAGATCGCGTTCTGAACAGGGAGTCATCTAGTGTGACATCGACGCCCATCCGGCATCGTGGCCCCAGGAACAATTCCAATGGGCACGTGCGGGGTAGCCATTCTCTATCCTCACTTCCCATGACACCGTCTCAGACGCAAAAGTTCCACCATCAAAGCCATTACGCAACACCCGGAAGAGAATCAAGCGATGAGAATCGTGACCGGGACAGCACAATCTCAGCTTCTGATATTGAAGAAGCCGAGACGGAAGAAGACATTCCTGCTTCTCAAGCCGGGTCGCTTACAGCACGCATGCTTCGTCGCAATCCGTCGGGTATCCAGCAAGATGTAAGATCTGCAGCTGGTGCTGTGCCAAAAACCAGCACCCTGCTTCAGACAAAGCTTTTTGGACAAGTGAGAAAGCCTGGTGTTGAACGGCCACCTCCGAGCAGTCTCAAACGCAAAGCAAGTTTTGACGGTGCGAGCTTGAAGAAAACAAAGGCGGGAGAGCATGTGGGTCTCGGGATTCATTAGAGGGGTTTTGCAACCTTTGCATAACACTACTATAACGCTGCTATGTACTAGTGTCTACAAATTGTGCCTGGCCATGGCTCTACGTCCTGACTTTCAGAACTTCCATGGGAAGCTGTTCTCTCTTGCTGTTGCTTTGGCATAGGATCTCTACGTTAAAGCATGGTTTCTGCCAGTCTTCTCTTTTATATCTCGAGGTGTCTCTCATTATTGTGAGCGTTGATGACGAATGATGAAATTTATGAAGCATGGGCGAATCGGTGTTGTTTTGGTTTTGTTTTCACCTGGGTTCATTCGCCAGCATTGGGCATCTGATGCAAGATTTCTTGCAATTTACTCATCTTGATAGGGTATACTAGATAGCTAAACAACAAATTGAACAAGGGCACTGACAGCGAAGAGACATCTGATAACTACCGTTGCTAAAAAGTGACTAAGCAGTTCTGCAATCACGTGGTATGGAAAGAGCTGCGAGGTTCACGGAGAAAGATGAGAAGGACATCGACAAGTTGGCAATATATTAACGATATACGGACAAGACAAGTATCACTGATAGGTATCAAATGCCCCTTCCAAACGCCATATTCATCAGCGTTGTCTGCCAGGTGTAATAGTTGGTAAGTTCGTAGAGCATCCGGATTCGGCAAGAAGGAAGGGTAGGGCTCGCTAAGCGAGGCGGTGAGCGACTCCCGCGCGGTTGGCCACACCGAAAAGTTCCACTAATATTGAGCCGGAGGAGTTTTGAGATACGACCAGCAACCACCCACGACGACCACGACAAGCCCCGGTCTGATCACCATCTGACACAATGGTGCGTATATTGAGATTCCAGTTTCGGCTCTTCTGAGATGAACTGAGAGACGGACGATCCTGCGTCTGTTCATGACAGGAGGGGGAACCTTTGCTGATGAGATCTCTTCGTGATATAGGCGATCAAGCACAACAACCAGCTTCAGAAGCACCGTGAGTGACACCCGCCGAGCGAGATCCGGAATATGAAATGCGCTTTCGTCTGAATGAACGCGATCAGAAACTGCGATGGATAATGAGCAATTGTGTTGGGCTGGGATTTGCTGATGGGGTTTTCATTTGCAGACTTCCACAAGGACTGGCAGCGTCGTGTTCGCGTGCACTTCGAGCAGGTACGCTCTCTTCGATTTATATACCCGGTGTTGCTCTGGCGGAAAACCGAATTTTTCTCGAGAGACAGAGAGCGCTTTCGCCTAGGATCGAGTTTGATGGACTGACATGGTTTTTTCGTTGGGTTATAGGCCGGTCGCAAGCACAGCCGTCGTGAGGCCCGTCTCGCAAAGGCTGCCGCCGTTGCTCCCCGTCCGGTTGACAAGCTCCGCCCCGTTGTGCGATGCCCTACCATCAAGTACAACCGCCGTGTCCGTGCCGGTCGTGGTTTCACCCTTGCTGAGCTGAAGGTAAAGAAAAAACCGTCCTGCACCCGGGAGCTTTAATTGGAAACTTATACTTGTCCCGCGACGTACAGGAAGCCGGTATCCCCAAGAAGCTCGCCCCCACCATCGGTATCGCCGTTGACCACCGCCGCAACAACTACTCCAAGGAGTCTCTCGTCGCCAATGTCGCCCGCCTCAAGGACTACAAGGCCCGCCTGATCCTCTTCCCCCGCAAGAGCGGTCAGTTCAAGAGCCTCGACTCCTCCGCCGACGAGGTCAACGCCGCCAAGGCTGCCTTTGCCGCTGAGGGCCAGACCCAGGGCTACGCCACCAAGGTTGGCTCTCTCCTGCCCATCAAGAACACCAGCGCCGCCGAGGCCGTCACTGAGGTCAAGCGCGACGACCTCCCCAAGGGTGAGGAGGCTGCATACCGCCGGCTGCGGGAATCCCGCGCCGAGGCCCGCTACCAGGGTGCTCGGGAGAAGCGTGCCAAGGCCAAGGCTGAGGAGGAGTCTGCCGCTAAGAAATAAATTCCGTGTACCTAAATGCTTCTTTGCTCAAAAATCTTCAGCTAATGATGAATCTGGTCGTCGATTTTTCGTGCGGGGAGGTAAATTCTCCCTCATCTACTATCCAAGTGTACCGTGGCATGGCTTTGGGATTGGCTGGCGTCCCGATTTTTTCTTATCTACCTCTTTTTTTCCCCTAGACCTCTCTATCTGCTCTATTTGTCCCTGGGCAGATAAAAAAGGTGCCTCTGAACTACCCTGAAATGTGAAACGCGATTGTTCGAATGTCGTCTCCGTTTTAAGTCCTTCAGACTGTAGTTGCTCTGGTAGATCTATCCTTCTTCGTCTTGAGTACTGAAAGACCGAGAATTTCCTCAAGCATCTCAACACAACATTGAACTAGGCTCAACTCTTATGCTCAGAAGGGGTTCTTGAAACATTGTGTACTCTACAAGGCAAGAATGGATATCATAAAACACATCGTCTCATAAAGCCTGGCCAAACCACGACTTGGTATCAATTGCCTTAGTAAAAACAAAAAAGTACTCCTCTAACCTACTTTTCACTATTCGCCCCGAACAACACACCCAGAACACAATCCGTAGCCCTCAGGATCGCCCGAACGTCTGAGCCGCCTGCGGCTCCAGACTGGCTTCCCGTGGTCGACCGTTCATTCACAATCGTCTGAAAAAGTTTCTTGGAGTCCTGCGCTATCTTCTCGCTAGGTTCGTTGTCGAGCCCCGTTGTTGAGATGCAGATGCTGGACGTGAGTTCTGGTTCGCCCGTCCACTCATCGATTGTGAGTTCGCATGAGAGGAGGAGGGATTTCTCGGGAGATTCAAAGAGCATTGATGTGCGCTCCATGTGTGGGAGGATTTGGCGTAGATCGGATTGTGTTGGGGCGTCTGTGTCTTCAAGGGTGTTCTTTTTGGAGTTCTGAAAAGTTCTTGGTCTGCTGCGACCAGGGAGCAGGTCTGAATGGTTGTCTTCTATTTGAGCCCAGATCTGGGCTCGTGAAACCAAGGCCTCCCAGTATCGGTTGATGCCCCAGCAGAGACCGGATACGTCGAGCTTTAGCAGCGGATTCGCTAGCCGCGTCTTTGCCCACTGCCGTACATAGTCTGGTGTATTCCCGCCAATATCTGCTGACAGGGAGACTAAGCACTGTGTTTCGGGGTTTGTTTCATACGAAACGGATATTCTGTATTGGGAAGGGGGGAAAGGCGAGGGTGGTGAAAGGATGAGTTGGTGTCTTTCCAAGATGGGTTCGGATTTTGAACAGGGTATAATGTTCGATGATGCAGTGAGCTTTAGAGGCGCAAGTGCAGACAGGTATAGATCCGTCTGTGCGCTCTGATCAAGAGCAAACGGATTAGATTCGGGCGAGGCTCTGCGTGGCTTGGGTGGCCGCTTTGTAGAAAAGGGGAGTAGTGTGGATATAAGGGATGACACCGTCTGAGTGCCCAATCGAGGATTCGTTGAAGGGGTATGAGACGGATCATCCGATAGTAATAGAGAGCTTCTCGAGTTAGTGATTTTTTTTTCCAATCGACAATAACCGAGTAACATACCTTAGTTCACCCAGATAAGGCTCTATATTCTCGCCGCGTTGCTCGAGCTGCTCACACAAACCCTCCAGTTTCGCAACATCCCACTTGAGCGACTCTAGATCGTGAGAGAGCTCCCGTCTGAGCTTTCTCTTCTTGTGAACAGATTCAGGAAGCAGCACATCATTCACACTTACGACATGCTCTGTTGAGCCCTCGGGATCAGTACCGTAGTCAACGATCCTGAGCTTTGAAGGACTCTGCTCCAGATCCCCCGCGGCTCGCCGTTTACCCCACTGTTCCTTACTAGGACTGCTACTCAACAGTCCCCTTGGTCGCCCCGGAGGCCGCTCCAGGCCTAATTGGGTCGGTGTGGGGGGCAGGTCAGGCTCGTCGAAGCCGTCATTCAATGAAGGACTTTCAAAATCGTCGTCACCCATGTCCGCAGCGCCGGTTGCGCTACCCAATTCAGAAGCCAGTTGATCCTCTGGAGTATTTATCAAACTCGCTTCTACTCTTGTTTCCTGCGACGCAGTGGGTGACCGAAAAAATAGGTCCGAAGTGCTGATTCTTTTCGAAACGCGCCGCGGGGGTGCGGCAAAGGCAACAAGTCCGCTTGACCGGCGGCTGGGGAAAGAAAGAGGTGATTGTTGACCGCGTTTGAGAGGGTCTATCGGACTCGCGGTTAGCGTGATTGAGGGCCTGAGGGCTTTTCTATCACGCAGGCCGATTGCTCTCGTTTCGGCCTCATTCTGCGGGTCATCTCTGCTGCTTCTGCGCGCAGATTTCCGCGTCGGCGACCGACTCAGGGCGCGTTCCAGGACTTCGGGGTGCGCCCTCGCCAGGCTTGCCTTTGTTGGCGCCTGGAAGGAAGGTCTAGAGGGGGAGCGCCGTTGAGAGACATTTCGAGGGGGAGGGGGCTCCATTTGCGACGCGTCAACGGCGTTTGTTGTGATTTCGTCGATATCGTTTGCGGACTACGTCAGGCAACCATTGCGATGGTTCGTACTAAGAAGGATCAGTGGTAGGTTGAGAGTAGAGTAGATTGCGCATAGTATTATGCTTGAATAGCTTCAGGAGTAGTCACTCGATCCTTTCGCATAATTGAGGCTCAATAAAGCACGAGCAAATACCCCGTATGCGGAGCACGTGATTGAGGTATTGTTTGCACTGTTTGCTCTCAATCACCTCGGATAACGACCGCCGCCGCCTCTGTCGGAGAATGACGATATCGATTCTCCCAACACATTAATTTCATAGCACAAATGGAAGGCCATGCGCTGGCCACAGCCAGACATGCGCTTGCCAAACACAGCACAATATCAAGTCTCATTGTCTTCAGACCAATACACCGACAATCAATCAATCGCTTTCCCCGCTTCTCGTCCCCGCGCCTCTTCTCCCATGGACGAGCAAACTCAAAATCAAACTGCGCAGACGCTATGCAAGCTTATCCCCTCTCAGGGTACTACTCTGATATCCTTTCTGCTCGCTCAAAGCATCGTGGGCAAGCGACAACCTCACCCTCCGCCCCAGAACACAAACCGGCAACTACGACACCACCCGCCGAATCAAGCGGACTGCCCCAGTCGCCGGAAGAGAAGATGGCAATTGTCTTTGGGACCCGCTTAGCCGGGCCTGGGCGGTCCTCGCGCTACGATCCAGGGTCAACTGCTGCGTGGAAGACCGTGAACGGAGTACCGGTTCCGCCGCGACCGGAGGAGCCGGATAACTGTTGCATGAGTGGCTGCGTACATTGTGTGTGGGATGACTATCGGGACGAGATGGAGGAGTGGGCGGCTCTACTGGCCGAGGCCAAAGCTAAAGGTCCGTCGAAGAAGAGTGTGGTTCCGGGTGCTATACCGAAGATGCCGGATGATGCGCCTGGTGGCACGAGTATGGATGATGATGGTGGTGGGAGTGAAGCGAATTGGTCGCTACCAGGAACCCATGATGATTTGTTTGCAGATATCCCGGTTGGTATTCGCGAGTTTATGAAGACGGAGAAGAGGTTGAAGCAGATGCATCAGCAGGGGCGGGAGAGCTCATGAGTCATGTCCGTGAGTTTCGAGTGTATAAAAATGCCCATTCGTTATGCTTTGTGTTGCATTAGCTGTATATATTAACAAAAATAGATGTAGAACTAGAGACCCTGTATACATACTTTCACTTACATGAGCAACATGATTGTAGAGAGTGCTACTAGGCAGCTAAAATACAGCCATACGAAAGATGGCCTGGCAGTAATGCGAATGACTGGTATGAAGCCTGACATTTTACTCTTAGATCCAACTGTATGTGTAGTCATGGCTGGACCGCTGGGCCGAGACGAAGGCGGAAAGTTCAAAGCACATGGCAGATCCAACTATGCCTCATCGGGGCGATTGACGTTGAGGCCGGGCTATCGTTCCGCTACCAAACTTTAATTGTACCTGAGTGGACCTGCCATTGAAAACCCTCTCCAGGCCCCAACTGGGTGAATTCTGTCTCGTAGTACTCTCATCGATCGTTTTAGAGAGGACAAGAGCTGAGCTCATATCTTAACTTTAGTAGATTCAAACATCATGTTTTCTCTCCAGGGCAGCAATGGGCCTTCTTGTTTGTAGTAATGTCCGGAATCGGGCTGCCAGGGAACTGGACTTCCAGATAATGGTGCTAAGCTCTTTCAGGCGCCCCCCCGCAGTACTGAAAGGGCTTTTGAAAGCATCAAACTAGCGTTGTTTACACCATGGGACCGACTCTAATCGATATCTGAGCTCAAAGCTACGTACAGCAGTCTGCCAAGGCCCTTCCTCAGCTGTACAGTAGGCTCAATATTTGACAGCTACAATGATATTGATTCATGCATAGCACAGATAGTATTATATGATTACAATAATGATCTGTGAAATGATCAGTCCATTATTATCTATTGTATTTCATGGAGTGGAAACTGAAAGCACCCTTACCTACCTATTAGGGCCTAGTGCCTCAATCGCATTTCTCCCCGCCAAGCTTTCCAATCCAAACCCGCATAAAATTAGAATCGACTAAAAAGATACGACAATTTCAGGACCCTCGGGAAGACAGCACACGGCCGCGAATTACGCCGCGGAACCAAGGAAAAATGTCCCTCTCCAAATCCGAAACAGACATTATCCTCAACAAAGCCAACATCGCCCTCGCCCGCAGCCAACGCCTCGTCGCATCCTGGCTCCCCTTGCAGCAGACCGGCGCAGAGCAAGACCACAGCAATGCGAAAACTGATGAGGAGCTTCAGCGCGAGGAAGATGAGATTTTCACGGCTGTGCCGGAGAGGTACGTTTATCGCGGTCAACTCTACCGACTTTCTTCAATCCCCTCAATCCGGAACCGATTTGCCTTTTCTTACCTCTCTCTTTCTATCTCCGAAATTAACCCGGGTCATCAATGATATAGACTAGGTCTCGGAGCGCCCCTGCCTACGAAAGCCGCAGACGGGAGTTGGAACCGGACGGAGCTCGATTCGAATGATCAGCTGCGGAGGCAACTTCTGGGGAGGAATTACAAAAAAGTCATGGCGGAGAAGGCGCGGCAGAAGAATGCAGAGTCTGTGGCTGGTTCTTCGACGACTATCATGGCGAACTCTGCTTATAGAGAAGGAGGGGCTCGGCGGCGGGGCGAACATGATGGTGCTGGGGCTGGCGATGGCGATGATGACGACGACGATGAAGAAGAGGGCCGCACTGCGTCAATTGGGAAGAAGGGCTTATCGAAGAAGCGAAAGGTGATAACGAGGGTTGAGCCTACGCGGACGGAGCATGGCGGTGATGAGTCCAAAGAGAATGGCGGTGATGGCGATGATAAAGATGGAGAAAAGGCAGCGTCGCAGCCGGCACCAAGATCAAAAGGGAGGAAGAAGGCTACAAGTTTTCTGGATGAAATTCTTGCTGAACGGTCGAAGAAGCGGAGGAAGCAATAAACGCCCCTGAAGGGCTACATGTCAATTATCGGATTTTGCA